>NC_089581.1:17417522-17505750 GCF_019320115.1 Miscanthus floridulus
ACTTAAGGCTTTTCCAAGCCTTGCCGATAGGCGCCTCATGGCTCGCTCAGTTCGCTCGCGGAGTTCTTAGATCAGTAGATTTGGATAGAGTCTCGCTCATAAAGGAAGAGTAGCGCGCTAGCGCGGCTCGCTTCGCTTTTCGACGCGGAGCTCGCAGCTGTCGAAGCCTGCTTCAAAACTACAGGGCGTGCGTTAGCACTACGGCTTTTCAGCCTCCCTTTGCTGGTTCCGAACTATCACTGATCCCAGAGATCAACCTTCAAACCTTTTTCTTTTAATCTCAGGAAGGCTTTCTCGGGGAGAAAGCTGGTTGGGGAACTGCTAAACGACCTAAAAGAAAGAGGAGACTGACTCTGACCTTTCAAAGCCCTATCTCATCTGGTTGATAGTAGAAGGTACGTACGATGGTACCATGGACATAAACGAGGTCGAGCATATCTTTAATGATTTCAAACTAAAGCGTACCTAAAGCCTGCCCTGGATATGAAAAAGGGATTTGAGCCAGAAGAAGATGAGGATCTATCACCAGATGAGGAAATGGAAACAACTAAGTATTAGTTAGGTTTAGGTTCCGGAAATGGAAATGGTAACAGCGGCCCAAAACGAAAATGGTAAGGTTTTCTTTGAAAAGAAAAAGGAATGGGATGGGGTATGAATCCTTAACTACAAAAGTAAGCACCTCTCCTAACTAATTAGTTAGTATCGAGAGACTAGGCTTTTCATTAAAGTTGAAGGAGACAAACAAAGGTACTCTTGCCGATGGAAGAAATTCCATCGTCGTAAGGGAAGGCCTTGGTCAATCAACTCACCGCCATTGACCAGGGGAGGGGGGGAAAAAATAGACAAGAAAATTGCCCCAACTCCTAGTGTCATCCTCTCTCGATGAGAGTAAGAATTCTCCTACTACCAAGAGTGAGAATTCAGCGACTAACAATATTTGCTATTAATTTAAGTTATGACATAAAGTTGGATAACTAGTGTATTGGCATTGGGATATGTTGTTCAATTTCTTCTGTGTTCATAATTGGGTTATTTTCTTGGTATTTAATGCAGGAGAGAATTCCCCACCTACCAGTGGTGTGACTGTGCTTGGGGCTCAGCAAGTTCCTGAAGCGGGTGCACTTACAGGGCATCCTGATCTGATAGATCCACTGGGTGATAATGACTTTGAAACAGATATAGAAAATCTTCCAGTGTTCATTACTGGAGACCAGAATGTTGCGTCTGCCAAATTTGAGGATGAGATAGATCTTGCTCTTCAAGAACTGAAGAAATCTCAGGAAATGGAATATAACTTGGCAGAGCAGAAGCTTTACGCTCAGAAAGACCGCATCCTCTGTCTGTACAGGCAGCTTGATACTGAAAGGGCTCAGCTTGCAGATCCCATGCCCTTGTCTGATGCTTCAAATTATGGCGCAATGCTCGCTAATGTTCTACGCCATGTGGACCAAATCAAGCGCGAGGAGGAGAAATTTAAGTCCATGCTGAAAGTTGCTGGTGGATTTGCGAAAGCACCACAAAGCGTCATCAAGGAGCTGTTCGGGTTACCTGCTGATAAGTAGTTCTAATATCAGACTTGCTTGGAACTTAACTATGGGTAGTTTACCATAGAATCAAACTTGGCTGTGCTGTTGTAGCTGTTGTAGTTGTATGGGTTGTACATCCTACCAACGGGTTACCCATAAGTCTGGTTTGGACTTAACCAGTAAGTGCTGTGGATGCGCAGGTTTTCTATGAACCTGCTTGTATTAAGAGTCGTTAAATGTGACATTCTGAATGGACCGAATCTGAACCATATAATCTGCTGTGGATTCAGGCGATAATTATGTTAGACTTGTCTAACCTGTGTTTTGTCGACCATATAATTTATAAAATGTGCATTAACAGGTTGCTGCAATACTTCCTCAGAGCAAATGCCTGAGCTGGATACTTATGATTTAGGCTCTCTTTTAGAATGTATGAATTTCATAAGAACTATACAGGAATTTCATAGGAAAAACTTAGGAAACATGAAAAAAAATCCCCCAATCCAAAGAAGCCTTAGTGATGTTTGGAATTGTTGGATTATGGAATGTGCGAATTGTTAATAGAAATTGTCAATAGAAACATTTTCGGTGTTAGCTTGAGCTAAAGGCAGCAGCCAGCAGCTGTTGCTGCAGCTGCTCTTTTTTCCTCTCTGCAAAACACCGTAGGTGCAGCAGCAACAGCTTGCTGCCGAACCACCCCCACCAATTTCGATCGTACAGTTTTTTGTGGTTGAGACGTCAGTGGAAACATTGTGATCGTGCAGTAACCCAGACGAATAGTTAACAAATTCGATTATTCCTGCTAACTGGGACTGAAAAAGCTAGACGAATGGTTAACAAATTCGGTTATTTCTGCTACCTGGGGACTCGACACAAGCTAGACACTTTGACAGGAACGATTTAATTCCTGAAGGACTAGGGAGAATCGCACACTTTGACAGGAACGATTTAATTCCTGAAGGACTAGGGAGAATCGCACAGGGGTATTAGGGCCCTGCGCCAAATGATGTTATTTGCTCTGCCAGAACTCTGGTTCAACACAGATGATAGGCGCGCGAACAAAAAAACATAACAGGAAATGATTCCGTTCCTGCAAGACGTGGGGGGAACCTAGACCCCCTTGCACGAAACGCTGTTGTGCCATAACTTTGTTTATGATCCTAATAACAGGATTAAAATAATTCCAGCGTCCGCCTACATTTCGCTGCAAGAGAGCAATTTGATCTCCGTCGAGCCCGATTCAGGTCGGATTCGCCTGCACACCACCGAAAAGCCGCCGCCTACCCTGCAGCCTGCGCCGCGCTCGCCGCGCCATCGTCGAGCACCTGGACGCGATCAGCTCCGCGGCGGACGGTAGCAGGCGTGTGCCCTCGAACAGCGCGCTCCTCTGGTACTCCAGCACCCACGTCTCCGGTTCCAGCCGCACCGCCGCCGCGCTGTGCCTCCGGTGGGCCCAGGAGCTGCCGTTGCTCGCCCGCACCGTTGGCCACACCCTCCCGTCGGACCACTGCACGCAAAAGAGAGACACGCAGGGGGAGTTTCAGCGAGCTGGCACAGTGCTTAGTTACGGCGAGGAAGGGGCAGGTTCTTGGCGGTTAGTTACCTCAGTGATCTCGCCGGAGAGGAGGGTGAGGTGCCGCGCCGAGAGCGCTCTTGGGAGGAGACCGGAGGTGCGTAGAGGGCTCCCCCAGACGCTGACCTCCTCCGCCACGGACTTGTACATAGTGCAGCGCCAGTGGAACACCTGCTGATCATTCTGCATAGACAGATTGCAAAAAAATTAGTCGTTGATGAACATCTGTGCGCCCTAATCAAGAACGAACGAGAAAGGGCAAGAACCGCAAGAATGGCGAACCTGGTGGAATCGCCAGACGGAGTCTCGCGAGCTGCAATTGGCGATCCCCTCACCACCGACAAGCTGGCGGGCCCTGCGCTCCAGGACGCGCAGCTTATGTTCCAGGCCGCCAGGCGCGAGGCGCGCATCGGCCCCAACCTGCGCCACGGCTTCCGGCGATAGCTTGGGCCCGAACCCCCTGGCCGCGGCCTCCGGGACGAGCCCCGTGTCCACCCACAGCAGGAGCAAGAACCCAAGAACCGTGGCCGCGTACAGCGGCCAGTCGTGCGACCAAGCACCGCCCCTCGCCGCGCGGGCCCCGGCCGGGGCCGGCTCCCGCCCCGGCGCCCGCCTGGATTTGGCCGTAGACCGCATCGGCGGCGTCCACGGCGGCTCGGTGGAGTCGGACCCCGTCCCCGCCCCCGCGGGGGCGCGGTCGCGGAAGAAGAGCGCTGGCCTCCGGTCCCTGGAGGCGGCGGCGGCGGCGGCGAAGAACCTGCGCGCGGAGGCCGCCTCGGGCGCGCGCACCAGATCCCGCGTGGCGTCGATGCTGGCGAGGCATATCTCGCAGGCGCAGTTGGCGTCCTTGCGGCACCCGGGGTAGTAGCAGCTGTCCCCCGCGCCCGCGCGCGCCGCCCACTGCACGACGGCGGACGGCGGCGTCCCCGTGGAAGCGGAGGCGGAGGCGGAGGCGGAAGCGGACGTGTTGGAGTTGGAGGAGCACGAGGAAGGCATGCTGGAGCCGCGCGACACGGTGGGCGTCCCGCTGGCGGTGGCCGCCCTCCTGGGCGCCCCCGCCGCCGGATCCATCTCCCTCCTGTCGTCCATGGGCTCGTCGGCTGCTGGTTGGTTGGCTTCGTGGGTTGGGATCGGTGTTATACGGTGGCCCGACGAGGGGTTCGAAATTTGAAGCGGCGTGCCGGCGCAACGGCTTCTTCGGAGCAACGGTCGACTCGGCTCGGTTTCTCATTTTTCTTGTGTGTGGTGTGTCAGGCACGGCAGATCTGATCCGGGTCCGGAACTGGATGAACCCGCGTGTTGGATTTAATGGATCCAATGGGGCCGCCGACTCGAGCGAGCGACGCTAACGTGGCCCAGTAATTGAGCTGGGCCTTTGATCCACTTAGATCTTTATCGTTCTAGCCGGCCCGGCCCCTGCACGTGTTGATGGCCGCCGGAAACAAGGGTTCTTTGTTTTAAGGAGGGCCCGGACGTCCGATCCCGGGCACTCGCGCCTACTGCACCTGCTCACACACCGCCCGCACGTCAGCGCCAACTTCCCGTGGAGGCCCACGTCGCTAAGTTTCTCGTGCATGCGCGTGCCCACGCGGGGCCGTGTTTCCATCTGCGTCCGCTCTCCGCGCCTGCCGCTCACGCCCCACGGGCATGTAAAGATGGCAACGGGGAATTTCCCGTCGGAGGATAAGCCACCATTCCCGTCCCCGCGGGGGGAATTTTCTCCGGCCCCGTCCCCATGAACAACCACGGGGAGCTTTCTTTCCCCATCCTCGATCCCCGGCGGGGATTTCGTCCCCGCGGGGATCCCCGTCCCCGATACAACAACATACACATGCATAAATCTTGTAAGGTTGACAGATTCACACATGCATAAATCTAGCAGCAAGGTTCATAGATTCATAAAAGATCACAGATTCATAAATCATGTGATACTCATTAGTCTAATCAATCTAGCAACATAGTCTTGCGTATATATATACTTCGGGGCTAATGGGCCTTTTCTTACATGGGCCTTGCGCCCCTGGCTACTGCGATTCGATGATGCTGCTTCACGGGGCGGGGATGCGGGGATCGGGGTCGGGGACTAGGGTACCATCCCCGTCCCCGCCATCCCCGACGGGGACAACAATTCCACCAATTCCATCCCCGTGGGGATCAATTCTCCACCATCCCCATCCCCTAATGGAAGAATTCCCTGCGGGGAATCGGGGATCGGGTCCCCGTTGCCATCTTTACGGGCATGCACGCGAGCCCAGCAGCTGCAAAAGCAGGTGGCGAGGCAGGTAGGTCCAACTACAATATTTAAACACTGGATTCACTTTTGCAACATCCAATTACAACATTCAAACACCAGATCTACTTTTACAATATCCAAATAAAACATTTACAACGTATATCTAAAACAGATAAAACATTTGGGACATATAGTTGAAACACCATTGCAACATGTACAACATCTTGATCTACTTTTGAAACATTCAGATGCAACAAACATAAAAAAGAACACAGATGAAACACTTGAGACATGCGTCTGAAACACTTATAACATACGTGTACAAGACATAGATGAAACATTGGGATAGACACTTGCAACATACATGTACAACTATTGCAACGTCCCGATCCACTTTTGCAACATCTGCATGAAAACAATTGAAACATACATTTGAAACAACTGGAACACTTGAAACACAGGCTTGCAATATGTTGAAAAAACGTCCAGAAACACTTAAAACATAGCATCGCCGTGCGGCCATGACCTACCTGATGGTGAACTGCGGTAGATCAACGAGGAGGACAGGGAGCGGATGGAGGCCGCCCTGGCGAAGGTGTTGTGGTGGTGAACCGCGAGGCCCAACCGAGCAGGGGGCCGAGGAGCGCCGTCTCCCAGGGCACCACCGACACCGTGGGCTACTCTAGCATCCTCGCCACCGCCAACGGCACATACCCCATGGGAGTCGTCTGCCCCCGGCTACAATGGGTGGGGGGACGGACACGGTAGTGTATATGTGTGGGAGAGGAGATGAGGCGCGGCGTGGCGCAGGACGGAGCACGACCTAGGAATGGGGAGCTAGCGTCATGGGCGGGCGTGCGCGTCGTGGGAGGGAGCGGGCGATGGGGAAAGACGGCGGCAGTGAGGCGAAGTGCGGGTGCAACGGCGATTCAAGAATAGGTGCGACCACAACGTCTCGAGAGGAAGTGAGCGCATATTTTTTTATTGTTTTAGTAACACAAGCGACCGTGCCATTGATAATGGGCCGTTCGGGTGGGCAAGGTCCATGTGGGGGATATACCCCCGGTACCCACAAGACAAGACATGGGCCACACCCCAAAGGTGGCCCAGCCTACAAGATCAAGGCGTGCACCGCAATGCTACAAGAAAATATGATTTATTGTATAATACCAAATAGAATATTTTTCTTGTAACCCTACCCCTCCAGAGCATATAAAGAGAGGCAGGGGTCCCCTAGTGGGCATCTACACATATCTCAGTGCAATACATCGAAACACATGATGTAGGTATTACGTCATACTGACGGCCGAACCTGTCTAAATCTTGTGTCTCCGTGCTTGTATTACCATCTACTTCGTATCTCGCACACCTCTACCGATTCATCTACTACCATGGACATACCCCTTGGTAGACTGCTGACTATATTTCGTCGACAGTCCACCAATGTGGGCGTCCGAATGATCAGACGTCTTACCCACAACATTATCGTTTGTTTTATGTTTATATAATCAAAACTCTCAGAGAAAAAAATGTGAGACTCACAAAACACTTCGAGAATTTTTTATTTTTCTGATCTCCACTTTAGAACTTTAAACTAGCACAATTAAGAATTAAGAATAAAAATTTCTCTGTGCGCGGATGATTATAAGCAGAAACAACCACTTGGGGCTAGTTTGGATTGGGATTGTGATAGGAAATGGGAAATGTATTGGAACAACGTGAAGAGGTATGGAATGGGCATGCTAGTGTTACGAACTCAGATAAATCTCAACATTCAGAGTAGTAGTAGCGGAGTTTAGGCGAGTAGCAGGGATGGAAGCAGAGGAAGGCAGCAAGCAGGAGGCCGGGTTCAAAGGAAGTTGCAGGCGGAAGCAAGGTTTACAATAATCATTCATGCCCTCTCATCTCGCAACCATTCTGTATATACGACGCCGCAATCACGCCTTGGCCCAATCGTCGCCCGCGATGCGCCTATTGGGAAGTCTGGCCCGATCGGACCTGCGTAGCTACGGCCCATTCTTCCATCATGGCTTCAGCCCATCACGTGCTTCCGATGTCGGACCCGTCACAGTAGAAGGCCCAGGCGCAACATCCCCCCTTCCTTGCGTGCCGAGCCGGTTCCAGACGGCGGCGCGGGGAAACTACTGCCGAAGGAACTCCAAATCTTCCCAAGTAGCAAGAGACTTTGACAGATTAGACCATTGAATGAAACCTTGAGTGATAGAACGCGTACCCTTGGTGATTGATCTTGTCTGAAGAATCTTCTCAGGCACACTCCAAAGGACGGCCTCTGATGGTGGATGACTGGTGACAGAATGATGAGCTCCCACCGACTGCTTGAGCTGTGACACATGGAATACCAGGTGCACCGAAGAAGAAACCGATAGCTCCAATTTGTAAGCCACAGCCCCCACACGAGCTAGTATATGGAATGGTCTGAAAAAATTGAAGGCCAGCTTCTGACTGCCGCGTCGAGCCAAGGAAGACTGAACATATGGCTGGAGTTTGACGAAGACCAGATCACCAATCTGAAACTGGCGCTCAGATCGATGCTCATCAGCTTGTTTCTTCATACGTTGCTTAGCGCGATTCAGATGGAGATGGATCACCTCAGACATCAAAGCCCGGTCAGTCAGCCACGCATCCAAGTCAGGAACTGTTGTACCTGAAGGAGATGGAACGCCAAAGTGGCGTGGAGCATGACCATACAAGACCTCAAAAGGAGAACATCCCAAAGCGGAATGCCAATTGGTGTTATACCAAAATTCAGCTTGATCCAGCCACCGTCGCCACTGATGAGGGCAAGCATGCACAAAGCAACGCAGGAACGTCTCCAGACATTGATTGACTCTTTCAGTTTGCCCATCCGTTTGCGGATGATAAGCGGCACTCATCCGCAGCTCAACTCCAGCTAACTAAAACAGCTGTCGCCAGAAATGACTTGTAAAAACTCTGTCTCGATCCGATACAATAGCTTGTGGCATCCCGTGCAACTTATACACTTGAGAGATAAACGACTGAGCCACCGATCTTGCAGTGAAAGGATGCTTAAGAGGCAGAAAATGAGCATACTTGGAAAAAAGATCGACGATCACCATGATGCAAGTAAAACCCTAGGAGGATGGAAGCCCTTCAATAAAATCCATGGATACCACAGACCATGCGTTGTCTGGTACAGGCAGCGGCTGGAGCAAGCCAGGCAGCTTGGAATGGTCAGGTTTAGCTTGTTGGTAGACCGCACAAGATGCTACAAAAGACTGTACTGTCGACTTCATGCCGGTCCATGCAAAGATTTGCTTCAATCGGTGATAAGTGACTGAGATACCGGAATGCCCACCAACCGCAGTCGAGTGCACCGCTGCAATCAGTCGATGTTGCAATTCAGAATCAGCACCCACCCAAATACGGCATTTGTAGCGCAGCAGCCCATCGCGAAGGGTAAAGTTGGGGACTGAATCTGGGGTCACAACCATCTTGGCAAGTAATTCTTGGGTTCGTGCATCATGAGAGTATGAGTCCACCATGGCCTCCAACCACTGAGGCTGACAAACTGACATCGCGGTCAATTGAGTGGAAGGACAACGGGAGAGTGCATCAACCGCTCCATTATCCGTGCCCTTGTGGTAGACAATCTGGTACTGGAGACCGATGAGCTTGGTGAAGACCTTTTGCTGCCAGGATGTGTGAAGCCTTTGGTCAGTCAACTGCACCAAGCTACGATGGTCGGTGATGATCTGAAACTCAGCGTGTTGCAGATAACTGTGCCAGTGTTCTAGGGCCAACAAGATAGCCATATACTCCTTCTCATATGTGGACAACCCTTGCAATCAAGGTCCCAATACTTTGCTCAGGAATGCTATAATAGAACCGACCAATTATACGAAATTAAATAAGAAAATCATCCGCCAGAGCAGACGATTTAGCAAACTTAAGCCCTATAACCCGGTAGTCCGTGAAATCACGAAGGATTTCAAACCAACTTCCATACTGTCATATTCATTATAACTGTCCAAGTGTTCCATAAACATTTACTACGATGAAGTAACTCAAGTCAAGTGCTCACTATCCAGGAGCGATGGCGATTCGAATCGATTCCTAACCAGCTGGTGATTTATTCCTTACACAAACCTCATTCACCCGCTAAAGTGAGATATTGATCACCGAGTCAACTTTCCAGGAATCTCGAGTTTGCCAGGAACCACATGTACCCGGGGGCCGACCGACTGCACTTTGGTCTTATCATCCCGCCCCCGTGTCCTACCACACCTGCTCCGGCACAGTGCGTTGCGGGCAATCTACTCGGCCCGAAAAATCTCCCAGCTTCGCGGTCGGAAGGTACTTTATCCGGCCAGCTAAATGTAAGGCATGCGTTCAACATGACTCGAGGCCCAACAACGGCCGGTCCTTAATCGACACAGACGGAAAACACTACAGTTCAAAACTCTGCAAGTCTCCGTCCGGTCTCAACTTCATTTAACACTTAGTTATACCATGACTTCATAGTCATCCAAGCCGATCTAGGTAACCACCTATAGCTCACAGGTGACAGGAAATCACCCGACTTCTACCGGTCTAAGCCAGCTAAGCATTGACTCAACTGCGGATACCAGGGTAACAAGGATATAGTATAACAAAGGGAAACAAGGTATAATGCAGTAATGGTTGCAAACAACTCCTGAACGTAATGCATCAATTAAAGTAAAGCATTTAATTAAATAATTGCAAACCGGGAGAAAATGCTCCGGGGCTTGCCTCTCTCGAAGGAGCTCGGACGGTGATCTGGGCACTTCGGAAGTTCCTCAACGTCCTCCTCGTCGGCTTCTGGCACTTCCTACGGCTGTACCTCGAACTGCTCCTCGGGCTCCTCGGGTATGACGACTGGGTTCTCGGTTTGCGATCCTGTATGATGCAATGCGCGTAAGTGATTATGCAAACGGTGCATCGAAGGAGATGAATGCAATGGATATGTTTAAATGCAAGGTAGTCAACATCATCCAAGAAATTATACTACAAGCACATGTCATCTACTGCATTATCTTCTACTACTAATACGTTTAAGTCAACACACCTTCTCAAATGCTTCAAAGATACACCAAAGCTATTATTATTAACTAACCTTGTATTAAAGAGGACTATTTTATTTCCTTTTTAATTAGGGCTACAACAGCAATCTCTATTTCTGGTGCTTATAAAAATCTGAGAAAATTATAGTAGCATGGTACTACTCTAATTAGACTACCATCAGATTTTTATGGTGTTTGAATGAGTGGATTAGCCTACACAAAAATAACAAGCTATGACATGATTTTATACATGAAAATACTTTGTACTGTGAAAAGTGTCAAACCATAGAGTTAGTATTTTTCCTAGGTTCTTCATGGCATACAATGACTGTACAAAAATTATCACATGCATGTTTTATACAAAGTTTGCTCTCTAGCAAAAATAACAAAAATCAGCCATTAAAGGTACTTGAACTACACCTCCAAAGTTTTCCATAGCACATGTATGAAACATATTTTTCCTAGGAAGTACATGACATAAGAAGGTTAACAAACTTGAAATAATATTTTTCTGCAGACTATAGATTTTTCTACATATTTTTCAAGTTATCAGCAATATCCATGATTAAATAAAATCCTACAGAAAAGTATCCCAAAAATGACATGCAATAATTTTCCTAAGTAGATCTGGTGATAAGGAACCTAGCAAAATTTGTTTCAACAAATTTGGAGCAAATTTGAGCACCCAAACATTTTCCAAACCATTTCTATTTTCAAATAATAAAGAGAAATTGAAAACGAATTATTTCTACTCCTACTGGGCCGGCCCGTGGAAACGAACTGGCCCACGGCCACAACCGGCCTACTCAGTCCGAGCGAAGGGGCGAGCGGCGGCCTGGCAGGGGCTTCGGCCCACGGCCGCTTTGGCCCAGCTCGGCCGAAGAGAAGGGGACACGCCGGCGCCGAGACTACGCGGCGGCGCGGCTCGGCCAGCGACCGGCGGCCATCTCCGGCCACGGCAGGGCAAGCAAGCAAGCGCATGGGATGTGCGAGAAGACGGCGAGCACGGTAGGGTAGCTAGGCGAGGCTAGAGAAGAGAAGGAAGACGACTTCCATGGCGGCCGAGCACGGCGGCGCCATGGCCGTCGGTGGCGAGGCTCGAGGAGGCTCAACCTGAGTTCGGAAGGCGGCGCAAGCGTGAGCGCGACTTGAGGGAAGGCGAGGCGGAGTTGCGGGCGAGAGGAATCGGGGAATGGCGCGGTGGTGCGGGAGCTTGACGCCGGCGGAGCGTGTCGGCGAGCTCGGCAGCACGGGCGCGCGCTGCTGCTGTTGCTGCGCCTGAGAGAGCGGGAGTGCGAAATGAGGTGCGCAGCGAGGGCAGCAGATGTAGGCGGGCGCGTGGGAGCGGCCGCAGGCTGTGGCTGCCGCGCGGCGTGCGTTGCCAGCACAAGGCGGCCACGCGGCGGGCGTCGCCTGACGCGGTCGGGAGCGTGGCGCGGCGAACGGTGCGGCGCGCGGGAGAAGGGCCAGCGCGCGGAGGCAGGCCGGGCTGGCACGGCACGGGGCTGGGCTGGGCCAAGGCGAGGCGTGCGGCGCTGCGGAAGGCTCGCTGGGCCGGCTTCGGCAGGCGGGCCAGAAGCGAGGCGGCGGCCCGCGAAGGAGGAAAAATCCTTTTCCAATTAAAAATTTTCAAGGAATTTTTAAATGCCATCTTTCAAATATCATTTTGAGCAAGAAAATGACCTCTTTTGAAAATGTACCAAAAATGAAAGTTGTTTAGAATTTAATTCTCTACAACTTTGCTTTTATGACCAAAGCCAAATTCTTTCTAGATTTTGAATTGTAGCATCAAAGTCCATGTTTAGCTCAAAACCCTAATTTTTGGAATTTATTTTTGAAGCCAAATTTTGAATTAATTTGAATACAAACATTGCTCCAAAAATTGAACTAAACATTGCTAGATGATTTACAATAGTAGCCAAACATGTTTTACTAACCTAGCAAGAAAAATTCAGGACAAAACAATTCTTAAACAGGTGTATGCATCATTTAGGTTTCACGCATGTTTCAAATGTTTCGAAGGAGTGTTTCAATTGTTATTTACATGATTAGGCATGTGTGATTAGAATGCTTGATGATGCATGATATGCATGATTTGCAGTGACTAAATGCAGGCATAACACTGGGGTGTTACAGCCCTCCCCCCTTATAAAAATCTCGTCCCGAGATTTGGGTTACGAACCATTTGTTATAAAATTCTTCATAAGCTTTTTGTAGATACTCTCCTATTTCCCAAGTTGCATCTCCCTCATTATGATGATCCCACTGTATCTTGTATGTTCTCACCACACTATTCCGAGTAGCACGTTCTTTAGTGTCTAACACTCGGACTGGTTGCTCACGATACACCAAATCTGATTTGAGTTGAATACCTCTAGGTTCTATTCTTTCCTTCGGAACACGCAAACATTTCTTGAGATGTGATACATGAAAAACTGGGAAAATAGTACTCATTGTTTCAGGTAACTCCAACTTGTAGGCTACCAGACCTTTTTGTTCCAAGATCTTGTATGGCCCTACGAATCTTGCGGCAAGCTTTCTTCGGATTCCAAACCTTTTCTTCTTCATTGGCGTGACTTTCAGATAAACATAGTCACCAACTTCAAACGCAAGGGGTCTCCTTCTTTTGTCTGCATAGCTTTTCTGACGTGATTGAGCAGCTTTCATATTCTGCTGAATAATATGAACTTTCTTCTCGGCTTCTTCTACAAAGTCAATGCCATAATATCTTCTATCACCAGGCTCGACCCAATTCAATGGTGTTCTACATTTTCTGCCATATAAAGCTTCGAATGGGGCCATCTTGATGCTTTCTTGATAACTATTATTATAAGAAAACTCAGCTAACGGTAACCATGACTCCCATGATCCCTTAGAAGACAATACACAGGCTCTTAACATATCTTCCAAAATAGCATTCACTCGTTCAGTCTGACCATCTGTCTGAGGATGATAAGCGGTACTGCGAATCAAACTAGTTCCTAAGCCTTTGTGTAAATGTTCCTAAAAGTGAGCCGTGAACTATGAGCCTCTATCAGATACTATGGTCTTTGGTATACCATGCAACCTCACAATTTCCACGATATACTTCTCGGCATATTGAGGTGGTCGATAATCTATTTTGACCGGCAAGAAATGAGCGGTCTTGGTAAGACGGTCCACAATTACCCAAATCGAATCATGTCCTTTTTGAGTAGTGGGCAAACCCGTGATAAAATCCATGCTTATATCGTCCCACTTCCAACCAGGGACTGATAAGGGTTGCAACATACCGACAGGTTTCATGTGAATGGCTTTCACTCGACAACATGTGTCACATCTGGCAACATATGCTGTAATTTCTTTCTTCATTTTGGTCCACCAATAGCGAGATCTTAGTTCTTGATACATCTTACTACTTCCGGGATGGATAGATAGCTTAGAAAGGTGAGCTTCATCCATGAGTTTATTCCTAAGCTCTCGATCCTTGGGAACCACAAGACGGTTGTCAAACCATAACACGCCCTGTTCATCCACTTTAAAGTGTTGAGACGACTTTTCTTTTATTTTCTCTTTGATGTGGAATATCCCCTTGTCGGTTTTCTGGCCTTCTATTATCTTACTTTCCAAAGAGCAACTAATCTGAATACTATGTAACACAGCAGGATGCATTAGATCGAACCCATCTTCAAGTAATGGCTGCACATTCAAGTAATGTGACTTTCTGCTCAAAGCATCTGCCACTACATTGGCTTTACCAGGATGATATTGCACATTCAAGTTGTAATCCTTTATCAATTCCAACC
The DNA here is from genome assembly GCF_019320115.1 of Miscanthus floridulus. NCBI lineage: Eukaryota > Viridiplantae > Streptophyta > Magnoliopsida > Poales > Poaceae > Miscanthus > Miscanthus floridulus. The sequence goes on from NC_089581.1 coordinate 17,431,703, forward strand.
ATCTGCGCTGTCTCATGTTTAGCTCCGGTTGGGTAAAGATATACTTAAGACTCTTGTGATCCGTGAAAATATTGCACACATTACCAAGTAGATAATGTCTCCAAATTTTTAGGGCGTGCACAACTGCAGCAAGTTCAAGATCATGTGTTGGATAGTTGACCTCGTGCTTTCTCAATTGTCGTGATGCATAAGCAATGACTCTCCTTTCTTGCATAAGAACACAGCCCAATCCAGTCTTCGATGCGTCGCAAAACACATCAAATGGTTTCTCGATATCTGGTTGTGCTAGAACAGGAGCAGTGGTCAACAGTTTCCGCAAAGTGTGGAAAGCTGCTTCACACTCCTCTGTCCACACAAACTTGTGATCTTTCTGCAGGAGACTTGTCATTGGTTTGGCGATCTTTGAAAAGTCTGGTATAAAGCGATGGTAATAACTGGCTAATCCTAAGAAACTTCTAATCTCAGGAACTGTGGTCGGTGCTTTCCAATTCATAACTTCTTGCACCTTACTTGGATCGACTGAGACTCCATTCTCTGACAGAATGTGACCAAGGAAAGGAACTTCCTTCAACCAGAATTCGCATTTGCTAAACTTCGCATACAATTGATGATCTCTAAGTCTGGTCAAGACAGTTCTCAGATGCTCTTCATGATCTTTCTCGTTCTCGGAGTACACCAGAATGTCATCGATGAACACTACTACAAACTTATCCAATTCTAGCATGAAAACTGTATTCATCAAAAACATATAAGTATGCAGGAGCATTTGTCAAGCCAAAAGACATGACAAGATACTCATACAACCCGTATCTGGTGGAAAATGCAGTTTTCGGTATATCCTGTGGCCTAATCTTAATATGATGATAACCGAATCTCAAATCTATTTTTGAGAACACCTTGGCCTTGGATAATTGGTCAAATAGAACATCAATATGTGGCAAGGGATATTTATTCTTGATGGTCACAGCATTGAGTGGCCTATAATCTACGCACATTCTCAACGTGCCCTCTTTCTTCTTCTTTACAAATAAAGCAGGACATCCCCATTCAGACTTGCTTGGTCGTATAAACCCCTTTTTTGATAAATCTTCTAATTGCTTCTTTAGCTCAGCTAGTTCATCTGGAGGCATCCGATAGGGTCTCCTTGAAATCGGAGCTGTTCTGGGGACTAGCTCAATTCCAAACTCAATCTCCCTATCTGGCGGAAGACCAGGTAGCTCATCCGGGAATACATCTGGAAATTCACACACTACCGGAATATGATGAATAGGGATAACTGCCGTAGCACATGTAACACTTATAAGGTCTGTTCTTCGAGGCAATGGTACTTGGAAAGTACCCTCACCCAGGGGATCCTTAAGGGTAAGTACTCGACTTCCAGTATCTATGACTGCTCCCCAATCCTTCATCCAATTCATCCCTATAATGACATCCAAGACTAACCCAGGCATAACTATCAAGTTCACTCGGAACTTCCTGCTACCTAATTCAAGGGTTGCCCCTCGAACCATCCGGTTGGTCAAAACATCAGCCCCTGCTGAACTTATACGGTACCCATAACCTAGTTCTGTGCATAGTTGTCCATGTTTCTATGCAAATGCTTGACTCATAAAAGAATGCGATGATCCAGAATCAAATAGAACAACTGCAGGGTTTTCGTTGACAGGAAACTTACCAGCAGTGACGGGCTCTCCCTCTGGAATTTCATCCACTATTGTACTGTGCACTCTAGCATTATAAGTCTACTGCTTCTTCTTGGGCGGGTACAGATAAAACCTCGAGAAATGACCGGGTTGATCACAGTTATAGCAGGGTCCTCTTACTGTCCCGGCAGATCCCACAGCTCCCTTGGAACTGCCTTGTACCGCAGTTGTGGCTGCTTTGTTGGGCTGTACTGCCATCTTATACGGCTTTTGAGGTCCACGGAAATTCTGACTTCTTGGCTGAGGTGGCCTGAATCTAGCGCCAGGTGCCGATGGGCGATATGGAGGACGACCTCCCATAGGTGCTCTAGCTTGAGACGGACCACCTTCAAAGGCTCTCTTGCGTATCTTGGCTGCGGTGCTGGCGTTGTTATTCTTCTCCTACTTCAGACAGTCGCTGATGAAGTCATTGAATCTGACGCAGTTATTGGTACCAACATGCTTCATCATTTTTGGATTAAGACCCCTCTTAAAACTGGCTATTCTTTTAGCATCTGTGTCAACCATGTCGAGAGCATAGCGACACAAGTTGTTGAAGGCATGCAGGTATTGCGTCATGGTCTTGGTGCCCTGGTTCAATGCCAGAAACTCTCCCAACTTCATCTCGGTCAGCCCGGGTGGAATATAGACTCCACGGAAGGCCTCAGCAAACTCTCTCCAAGTAATCTGAGCATTTGGAGGGAAGGTGGTGCGATGGTGCTTCCACCACATTCCCACCGGTCCTTGCAATTGAAGTGCAGCATATTCCATTTTCAGCACCTCAGTCATCCTCAACACACGGAATTTATCTTCCATCGTGTTGATCCATTCCTCAGCATCGAGTGGCTCTGTTGCTTCCTTGAATATTGGCGGCCTGGTGTCCATGAAATCTTTGAAGCTGCTATATTGGTTCACTCCCATGCCACCACCTTGATTGTTACCACGTTGAACGTTGTTGGCGATGGTGCGCAGAAAATCCTCTATGTTCTTTTGGGATTGTTTCGTGTTGCGCTGACTCCCGAGCAGCTGTGCGAGGAACATCTCGGGGGTAAACGGGGGAGGAGGTGGCAAATGTGGTTCATGGGGAGGTTCATTGTTGTTGCCGTGGTTTCCACCACCACCACCAGTCCCCGCACCGTTAGCACCGGGCTCAGCGGCCTCATACGTGGTTCGGCGAGTGTTTGTCATCTGCATATTTCAGCAACAAGTAATGATTGAGTGAAGCTATAATAATTGCGAGTGAAGGAAAAATTATGCCGTACTGAATTTACTGGAGAGAATAAATTCATGCAATAAAACAGAGGCACAACAATCGCATCCCAATTAAAACAACAGCACTTAATCGAATTACTTAAACGGCAAACATCGCGTCCATACAATCACATTGCCAGCATACATACACTGGACTTTTTATGCATTCAGATATCGCATTCGAAAATCAAGTTCCAACCACATGCCAAGTCTCATACGTTCGAAGCAACATACGATAGGTTACAAGCCAACAAAAGAAAGGTCATCGTGACAAGACCTAGATACCAGCGCAAGGCAACTAGCCTACTCCTCGGTGCCATCGTCGGGATCGGAGACGTCGCCATCGCCTCCAGGTGAAACTGTAGGCTCGTCCTGGTTGTCGTCGTCGATGTCCATGCCAGCGGCGTTCGGTGGAGCATATGGGCCAACCCCATTGTAGAGCGCGTGAAACTCCTCGTGCAGGTTGCCGTTGTATTCCTCTAGCTCATCGACCCTCTGTAGCAGAAGGTTTCTTGTGTTCTAGGCTTCATTCCTTTCCTGAACCAACTGTCTAATCATGCGGTCTGCATTGTTGTTGGCTTGAGTCAACGTATGCACTCGCTGCATAGCTCTATCACCTCTCTCAACCGCCTGATCTCACTGTAAGTTCATATCAGCCAACTGCTCCTGCAAGCTAGCTATAGCACGTGCCTGTCTCTTCTTCTGCTTCTTCCCTTTTAGCTTATCCTCACTATGCAAGCCAGTCAAAGTCCAGTAGGTACTCTCGAGACCCTCATACGCTCTGATGGCAGCAAACATAGCACTCATTGCCTGGTTGTCGCTAGCCTGTCCTTCAGCTGGACCTCTGACCAATGCACTTCCTTGAGGCTGAACCCAAATGGCATCACGAGGATCATCCCTAGGAAAAGTACCAGCTAGAGCTGCTACAAGCTCACTGGGAAATCTGCTCATAATGTCCCTGATGACACGGAAGGCTGCTCCCTCTACACCCTCAGCTGGAGTGTGACCCTCAAACTCCAAATGCCAACCATCCCAATCTGGAGCATCACCGAGAGCAGGAACCGTGATCTCCACCACTGCGAGTCCATCCTCTGCTAACTGGCTCTCATTCCAAGAGTACACCGGTTCTTGACCCTCTGGGTACCCCACATCATGGAGCACTCTCCAAAGCAAAGTTGGCATGCCAAACTCGCTCAAGAAGGTGTCCATGGTGCGGTGCTCCCCCAGGGCCAACGGACGTTGGGGTGCTCTTCCTCTGGTGGACTTATGGGCGGTCTGCTTCGTGCGGGCCATCTGTAGCAAAAGTTCTTTTATTACCTCGGGGAAACATATTTTAGGTGATACAACTTTTATCAAAATGAGATAATCAATTTATAAGGGGAGGAATGCATGAGATGAATGAAATGCACAAGTAACATGATGTATGTACGTGCCGTACGTTCTCACAAACTTAGGAAATAAATAATTTCTATCGACGAATTCGGTGGCATACAACGATCTCTCAATACGTAGCTAATACGTTCTACACGATAGCGTTGTTATGTACCTGCAGAAGATTCATTTCAGCCCAATTCCCAATGAATGCATAAAAGCAGTAAAGTTTTCTCTACACGCTCTACATGAATCCCCAGATACGTGTACAATGGTAGTAACTACCCGAACCATCGTCCTATTGACGGCATCGCCTCAACAGACGGAAGACCCATACATGAGATGCCTTTGTAAAACATGCGTAGAACATGTAATTACTCCAGCATCATATAAGCATTCACCCTAGATCGGCGGTGTATCCGATCATGCTCTCACAACTCACACTTACCGATGCGTAGAGGCAAATGATCCATTCATTACCACTCAAACAAGTGGCACTCATACAATAGCACGCCGTATGAGCGACGAAAGAGAAATATGATGCAAGAACCCCAAGTTAGTACTTAATTAAGCCACCTAAAGTTCTTAACTGGGCATAAAGGATATGATCACTGTCACACTTTATATTTTGAAAATCACATTTTCCAAATGCCTTTTTGTTTTAAATACACTTGTGAACAGTAACGCGCTAAACCATGCTCTGATGCCAGCTGTAACAGAACCGATCAATTATACGAAATTAAGTAAGAAAATCATCCGCCAGAGCAGACGATTTAGCAAACTTAAGCCCGTATAACCCGGTAGTCCGTGAAATCACGAAGGATTTCAAACCAACTTCCATACTGTCATATTCATTATAACTGTCCAAGTGTTCCATAAACATTTACTACGATGAAGTAACTCAAGTCAAGTGCTCACTATCCAGGAGCGATGGCGATTCGAATCGATTCCTAACCAGCTGGTGATTTATTCCTTACACAAACCTCACTCACCCGCTAAAGTGAGATATTGATCACCGAGTCAACTTTCCAGGAATCTCAAGTTTGCCAGGAACCACATGTACCCGGGGGCCGACCGACTGCACTTTGGTCTTATCATCCCGCCCCCGTGTCCTACCACACCTGCTCCGGCACAGTGCGTTGCGGGCAATCTACTCGGCCCGAAAAATCTCCCAGCTTCGCGGTCGGAAGGTACTTTATCCGGCCAGCTAAATGTAAGGCATGCGTTCAACATGACTCGAGGTCCAACAACGGCCGGTCCTTAATCGACACAGACGGAAAACACTATAGTTCAAAACTCTGCAAGTCTCCGTCCGGTCTCAACTTCATTTAACACTTAGTTATACCATGACTTCATAGTCATCCAAGCCGATCTAGGTAACCACCTATAGCTCGCAGGTGACAGGAAATCACCCGACTTCTACCGGTCTAAGCCAGCTAAGCATTGACTCAACTGCGGATACCAGGGTAACAAGGATATAGTATAACAAAGGGAAACAAGGTATAATGCAGCAATGGTTGCAAACAACTCCTGAACGTAATGCATCAATTAAAGTAAAGCATTTAATTAAATAATTGCAAACCGGGAGAAAATGCTCCGGGGCTTGCCTCTCTCGAAGGAGCTCGGACGGTGATCTGGGCACTCCGGAAGTTCCTCAACGTCCTCCTCGTCGGCTTCTGGCACTTCCTACGGCTGTACCTCGAACTGCTCCTCGGGCTCCTCGGGTATGACGACTGGGTTCTCAGTTTGCGATCCTGTATGATGCAATGCGCGTAAGTGATTATGCAAACGGTGCATCAAAGGAGATGAATGCAATGGATATGTTTAAATGCAAGGTAGTCAACATCATCCAAGAAATTATACTACAAGCACATGTCATCTACTGCATTATCTTCTACTACTAATATGTTTAAGTCAACACACCTTCTCAAATGCTTCAAAGATACACCAAAGCTATTATTATTAACTAACCTTGTATTAAAGAGGATTATTTTATTGCCTTTTTAATTAGGACTACAACAGCAATCTCTATTTCTGGTGCTTATAAAAATCTAAGAAAATTATAGTAGCATGGTACTACTCTAATTAGACTACCATCAGATTTTTATGGTGTTTGAATGAGTGGATTAGCCTACACAAAAATAACAAGCTATGACATAATTTTATACATGAAAATACTTTGTACTGTGAAAAGTGTCAAACCACAGAGGTAGTATTTTTCCTAGGTTCTTCATGGCATACAATGACTGTACAAAAATTATCACATGCATGTTTTATACAAAGTTTGCTCTCTAGCAAAAATAACAAAAATCAGCCATTAAAGGTACTTGAACTACACCTCCAAAGTTTTCCACAGCACATGTATAAAACATATTTTTCCTAGGAAGTACATGACATAAGAAGATTAACAAACTTGAAATAATATTTTTCTGCAGACTATAGATTTTTCTACATATTTTTCAAGTTATCAGCAATATCCATGATTAAATAAAATCCTACAGAAAAGTATCCCAAAAATGACATGCAATAATTTTCCCAAGTAGATCTGGTGATAAGGAACCTAGCAAAATTTGTTTCAACAAATTTGGAGCAAATTTGAGCACCCAAACATTTTCCAAACCATTTCTATTTTCAAATAATAAAGAGAAATTGAAAACGAATTATTTCTACTCCTACTGGGCCGGCCCGTGGAAACGAACTGGCCCACGGCCACAACCGGCCTGCTCAGTCCGAGCGAAGGGGCGAGCGGCGGCCTGGCAGGGGCTTCGGCCCACGGCCACTTTGGCCCAGCTCGGCCGAAGAGAAGGGGACACGCCGACGCCGAGACTACGCGGCGGCGCGGCTCGGCCAGCGACCGGCGGCCATCTCCAGCCACGGCAGGGCGAGCAAGCGAGCACACGGGATGCGCGAGAAGACGGCAAGCACGGTAGGGTAGCTAGGCGAGGCTGGAGAAGAGAAGGAAGACGACTTCCATGGCGGCCGAGCACGGCGGCGCCATGGTCGTCGGTGGCGAGGCTCAGGGAGGCTCAACCTGAGTTCGGAAGGCGGCGCAAGTGTGAGCGCGACTTGAGGGAGGGCGAGGCGGAGTTGCGGGCGGGAGGAATCGGGGAATGGCGCGGTGGTGCGGGAGCTTGACGCCGGCGGAGCGCGTCGGCGAGCTTGGCAGCACGGGCGCGCGCTGCTGCTGTTGCTGCGCCTGAGAGAGCGGGAGTGCGAAATGAGGTGCGCAGCGAGGGCAGCAGATGTAGGCGGGCGCGTGGGAGCGGCTGCAGGCCGTGGCTGCCGCGCGGCGTGCGTTGCCAGCACAAGGCGGCCACGCGGCGGGCGTCGCCTGACGCGGTCGGGAGCGTGGCGCGGCGAACGGCGCGGCGCGCGGGAGAAGGGCCAGCGCGCGGAGGCAGGCCGGGCTGGCACGGCACGGGGCTGGGCCGAGCCAAGGCGAGGCGCGCGGCGCTGTGGAAGGCTCGCTGGGCCGGCTTCGGCAGGCGGGCCAGAAGCGAGGCGGCGGCCCGCGAAGGAGGAAAAATCCTTTTCCAATTAAAATTTTTCAAGGAATTTTTAAATGCCATCTTTCAAATATCATTTTGAGCAAGAAAATGACCTCTTTTGAAAATGTACCAAAAATGAAAGTTGTTTAGAATTTAATTCTCTACAACTTTGCTTTTATGACCAAAGCCAAATTCTTTCTAGATTTTGAATTGTAGCATCAAAGACCACATTTAGCTCAAAACCCTAATTTTTGGAATTTATTTTTGAAGCCAAATTTTGAATTAATTTGAATACAAACATTGCTCCAAAAATTGAACTAAACATTGCTAGATGATTTACAATAGTAGCCAAACATGTTTTACTAACCTAGCAAGAAAAATTCAGGGCAAAACAATTCTTAAACAGGTGTATGCATCATTCAGGTTTCACGCATGTTTCAAATGTTTCGAAGCAGTGTTTCAATTGTTATTTACATGATTAGGCATGTGTGATTAGAATGCTTGATGATGCATGATATGCATGATTTGCAGTGACTAAATGCAGGCATAACACCGGGGTGTTACAAATGCTAAGGGATGGCCTCCTTGCATCAGAACAGCTCCAATTCCAGTACCGCTGGCGTCAGTCTCCACTACAAAGGAACGGCTGAAATCAGGCAGAGCCAACACCGGAGCGGTGGTAAGAGCCTGCTTCAAAGCTGAGAAAGCTTGATCCTGGCTAACTGTCCATACATACACAGCACCTTTGCGGAGAAGATCTGTCAATGGCTTGGATATGATGCCAAAGTGCTTAACGAAACGCCTATAGTATCCTGCGAGCCCCAAGAAACTACGCAATTCCTTCACTGACCGTGGCACCGGCCATTTCAAGACAGCCTGCACCTTATCAGGATCAGTGGCCACACCCTGCTCCGAGATGACATGCCCCAAATAGCGAAGCTGGCGCTGGGCGAAGTGACATTTGGACATCTTCACCTGCCATTGATCCTGCTGGGGCAACTAAAAGACCATCCTCAAATGCTCAAGATGTTCTTCATAGGAATGGCTGTAAATGAGAATGTCGTCGAAGAAAACCAATACACACTTGCGCAATAGAGGATATAGAGTATTGTACATGGCTTTAAGGAAGGTGGCTGGAGCTCCTGTGAGACCAAAAGCCATGACACGAAACTCGTACTAGCCGGTGTGAGTTTGAAATGCAGTCTTGAATTCCTCCCCACTCTTCAACCGAATCTGATGGTACCCTGCTGTCAGATCAAGGCAAGAGAACCAAGATGCATGTGTGAGTTCATCAAGAAGCTCTTCAATGACTGGTACTGGGTATTTAGCTTTGACTGTGATGGCATTAAGCTGTCGGAAATCCACACAAAAGCGATATGTGCCATCCTTCTTCTTAACCAGTAACACCGTGGAAGAAAAGGGACTCGAACTGGGCTGGATCAGGCTGGCTTGCAGCATGTCAGTCACTTGGCGCTCGATCTCATCCTTAAGCAAGGGAGAGTAACGATAGGGCCTGACCAAAAACAGGCTAGCTCCCGGAATCAACGGAATGACATGGTCACAATGGCGTGCCGGCGGATAACCAGTCGGAGGAGCAAAGACAGACTGAAACTCTGATATGAGTGCTGCAATCTCAGGTGGAACTTGTTCTTGACTGGCCACAGTATCATCCGACAGCATAGAACAAACTTGAATGATAGAACCAACAGGTAGGCTCGTCAGCTCACCTTGCAATAAACTGTGACCTTGACCATAGGGAATTATCATCCATTTGCTATGCCAATCCACCTGCATTGGACTGCACGAAGCCAACCAGTCCATTCCCACAATCAGCTCATAAGACTTCAGAGGTAAAACCTTGGCTGTTGAAACAAAGTTGCAACTCTGGACAGACCAAGACAGCTGATCAATTTGGGAGCAACAAGTCAATTGAGATCCATCGGCTACAGTGACCTAGAGGGCAGGACTGAAAGAGGTTATCCCAGACAACTGAGAAGCCAGCGCCTGACTGACAAAGGTATGAGTGCTTCCAGAGTCCACCAAAATCCGAGCCTGGTGTCCTTGTACCATACCCACAAACTAAATAGCACGAGCAGGTTGCGAGCTACCTGATGCTGCCATGGAAATAGCCACACACTGGGGTGCTTCATCTACCTGGACTGATGCAGAATCCAAGCAGTCATCCGAATGACAGATGTTCCAGAACTCTTGTAAGGCCTAGAGCTGGACGGTCTCGGAACACTTGTGGCCGCGCGACCATTTGTCGCCACAATGGACGCAGAGACCCCGAGCTCGGTGGTAGTCGCGTAGGGTGTTCAACTTGGACTCAATCCCACGGCCGCGCTTGTCAGCAGGCATAGCTCCTGGCACCGCCGGCTTGTCCTGGCGTTCAGTCCAGAGGGGCGGCAAAGGCAGGGGCAAGGGACCCCGTGGAGCCGCCTTCGCGAAGGTGAATGGCTCCGGTCTCCGAACATCACGCCGATGGCTGGGCTCCACCAACTCTTCCTGCAACAAAGCGAGCATGCAGGCAGTATCCAGAGTAGCAGGGCGTTGCAAATGTATAGCAGCACGAATATCAGCTCGAAGACCATCAACAAAACGCATGGCGTAATACAGAGGATCAGTGTTGCGGCCATAGGCGATCAATTGCTCAACTAGCCCAGTGTACTGATCAATGTACTCCTGCACGGACCCCGTTTGAGATATGTGGAAGAGCTGGCGGATCAGAAGAGCATGTGATCCTTGCCAAAACGCTCCATGACCGCTTGACACAAGAATTCCCAATTCCCCTGACGAATCTCATCTTCCACGGACTGAAACCAGCGAGCCGCGGCTGCAGTCATGTGCATAGTGGCAACCTTAACCCAGCGGCGGCGTGGTACCGTGTACATGTCAAAGTAATCCAAACAACGCCCTAGCCACAATTTTGGGTTCTCTCCATCAAACGGGGGGAAATTCATTTTGGGTATGTGTTCGTGAGATCCCTCCCTAGACCAATTACCCCCAGGAACCCCTTCTCCATACCAAGGGTGACTCGAAACACCATCACCCCCACCCGATCCACTGGGCACACCCGCTATGAGCGTTGATCCAGAGTAAGAGCGAAGCAACTTGGGTTTAGAATCAGGATTGGATGGGATGAGCGTACCCTTGACCGGGGATTGAGTTGGAAACTCGAATCCCCGGTGGCTTGATTCCTCGTGGTGCCCTAACAGGCTGAATTTGGTCCAGCCGGCGGGAATCGTCGCTGCGGACACCTTCGGAGGCGACGGCAGCACCCCGGTAGACACGGCCGGCGCGGCGTCGAGGACGGAGCGGCTCACGGACTTGCGGAGCGCGGTCATCTCTTCCCGTAATGTCTCCACCTTCTCATCCGTCTTCCGGATCGCGCCCATCTCCGCACGCAGCTCGACCACAGTCGCATCCACCTTCGGGCGCCAAGTGTCGAACGCCTTAGCGGCATCCTCCAGGGAGGCGACCTGCTTGCCGACGGAGCTCTCCACCAGATCCATGCGGGCGGTGAGATTCGCCTGCACGGACCTGAGTTCGTCGAGGATGAGCTTGGTGTTGGGATCCATATCGCCCAGTTGCTTGCGAAACCGGGTGAAGTGGTCGTGGATGATCTCGTGGGGCTCCAGCGGAACACCGGTACGAACTCAATGCTGCGCAGCGAACGGCGATGAGATGGTGATTTCGTGGCGCGGTATGATGTGGCTCTGAGTACCAATTTGTTACGAACTCAGATAAATCTCAACATTTAGAGTAGCAGTAGCGGAGTTTAGGCGAGTAGCAGGGATGGAAGCAGAGGAAGGCAGCAAGCAGGAGGCCGGGTTCAGAGGAAGTTGCAGGCGGAAGCAAGGTTTACAATAATCATTCATGCCCTCTCATCTCACAACCATTCTGTATATACGACGCCGCAATCACGCCTTGGCCCAATCGTCGCCCGCGATGCGCCTGTTGGGAAGTCTGGCCCGACCGGACCTGCGTAGCTGCGGCCCATTCTTCCGCCGTGGCTTCAGCCCATCACGCGCTTCCGATGTCGGACCCGTCACAGTAGAAGGCCCAGGCGCAACAGCTAGTCTTTATTTCCCTACTCCTATTCATTCCCCATTATCTAATCATGGGATCAAATCTATCCCATCCTTTATTTCTCTATCCTACTCTACATTTCCCAATATTCAAACGGCACGTTGATTAGAAGAGCATGGTTGCTCAGACTCCAATCACGTTCATCTACCGGTGAAAAATCTAAAATGTACCGATCGCGACGTGCGCACAGCGGGCGGACGCTTCCCACAGTCTGCGACGGCACGACGGTAACGGGCCACGAACGCGACAAGGCACACGCGTCGGCTCTGGACGCGCGCGTGCAGCCGCGCAGGCTCTCTAGCTAGCTAGGCAGGCAAAACATGATCTGCCTGCGTGTGTCTGCGCGTCCGCACGTGTGCGCCGAAGCGGAGCACGCGCGACCGGCTGGTTGTCCAGACCCGTCCCTCGGCCGCTCGGCGACGTGCACGGCTGCACGCGACCAGGGCCATAGAGGCCTCGCATCGCATGGGACACGAGCTGGCCCCCGGCCCTTGTGTCTTCCGCCGTGCCTCAGTGACGTCGCGGCGCACGGGATTGAACAGAACAGAACAGCGCCTGGGCGGCGGACCGCGTCTGGCTACCTGCACCCGCACGTACGTGTGGCGCTCCAGATGACTTGAGGGAGGGTGACGCCGACCACGGCATGTCATTGTCAGCCCAATATCCTAAGATCTCTCCTCCGTCTCCCGTGCCAAAGCGCCGGCTCCTAGGTTACGAGCAAGTGTCGGGCTGTCAGCGGAGATAATCCCTGGTTTTCTTAATCTTTGGAGCATCGGTTTGGTTCGCTCCATCACATCGGAAGCTTCTGCATTCCTTTGTAATAATGTGGCTTCCCAAACAATCTTCTGTTGCTGTCAGTGAGGCACGGTGCAGCTTTTGCTATGCATCAGTTTGACTGGGATCGGATCACATTATAGTCACATACTTTGCTCTGAAGGAAGCGATGACTCAAGACTCAGGAAATGGTTCGGGCTAAAAAATTGTCGACGTGTTACGTGTGCACGACCGCGACCTGCTCACTGTCTGCACTCCTTTCAGCTCCATTATCTAATTCTGCTACGCTTGCGATTGCAGGCTACATATAGGCTCGGTTCGCTGAATCAATTCTACTTTTTTAGGTATGGAACAGTGTTTACTCTCGTAACAAATCAGCCGTAGGAGTGATAAGTCCTGCCGAACAGAGATTGTTCAAACAGTCTGTTTCGTATCGCCAATAACAGGTGCTTGGAGGCTGGCTTTTCCAAGTAAAGGTAACACTAGCTCGTACTATTATTTTTGTGAGTGCTGCAGCTTCTTGTCAAAGAACATTGTAGGCTCGATCAGGAGGGTATGCCTGAGGTATGCAGCCTGTTTGTTTCGGCTGAAAGGATCGTGGATTATTACTGCTGGCTAATTTGGTGTGAGAGACAAATATTGTTCTGGCTTATAATCCACGATCGTTTACGACCAAGCGAACAGGAGAGCCGTCAAAACTCAAAAGCATGCATGCACTTTCTTCATGCTATTACAGAAAAGCATGCCTCGAGTCTTCAGATCAGACAGGCTTGCCGCAAATACATTATCACCTCGGAACCTGATCAGCCTTTTGGAAATCCACACATTTATCCGATGATGAGTTCAGACGGTGGTAGAGTAATAGATAGCGCTACAGTTGTGTGAAGTGCAGGAATTCAGAACCAGCACAGTGTTGGTCCCAAGTGTATGGTCAAATTCAGAAGCAGCACAGTCACGTTGTCGACGTCAAGACGTAAATTTAGAGAGCGCTTAGTTTCCTCGTTGTTAATATCAGTCTTGACTGTCACTACTATGCTTTTATGTCGTAGTGTGAGTCATAATCAATTGCCCATACTACTCCCACTCCATCAACTGGGTTGATTAACAAACAGCAACCCGTCGCAAAAAGTATGTTCAGACGTTCTCTTAGACATGACCAAGGCATATTTTTCCCATGAAAATGTGGCCACCTTTCCTTGTCTAGTCCATGGCTAGCCAGGTGTAGGAAAGCAGTTGCCACTCATAGCAATATGTTGTCCCTAGTACGTCGTCTAGCTATTTCATTTTCCAAACAATGGAGATGCATGGGTCAGGTGTCATGGCCGCGCGCGGACTGGCGGTGGTTGAGAACCGCTAGTCGAGGATAAACCTGTGGAACTTCAATTTCTTTCAAAAAGATCCAGGAGCATAAAAAATGGAAAAAAAAGAGAAAGAGATTGGGATCTCAGTCTATGGCTCTATATATGCGTGCGTGTCTCTACGCCTCTCCGAGAACGAGGGATCACATATATTTCTGCATGAGCGCTGAGAGCGAGAACTCTGAAAACAACCGATGAAATTCTCACGAACGAAGAAGCCAAACGCCCGGTTTTGCCCAAGATGCTCTTTGTATGCGGACGATGCAGCCATATTTGCAAACCCGAACGTTACAGAGTTGAAGAATGTTTAAAAATACTAAAGTTCTTCGGAGAATGCTCGGAGCTAAAAATTAACATGGAGAAGACGGAGATCTTTCCGATAAGCGTAGAGCCCGACTTAATACCTTCACTCATCCAGAATTTCCTGAAAAAATTGGAACTTTTCCAGGAAAATACCTTGGGCTACCACTTCACATAAGGAAGCTAAGGAAAATTGAATTCTAGCCGCTAGTAGATAAGATAGGAGCCAGGCTGTTGGGATAGAAAGGAAAATTATTGTCAACCTCTGGAATGGAAACATTAGTAAAAACAGTTCTTTCCTCCATTCCAACCTACCACTTTACAGTTTTTCAGGCGCAGAAAGGGGTGCTCAAAAGGATTGACAGATTGCGCCGCAGTTTCCTTTGGCGCGGTGAAACTCCAGAAAACGTTACCGGGAGACATTCACTTATAAACTGGCCCACCACTTGCCTCCCAAAGGAAAAGGGGGGGGGGGGGGGGGATTGGTATCATGGATTTAGAGAAGATTCACAAGAGCTTTGAGGTTGAGATGGCTATGGTTCAAGTGGAAACAAAACGAAAGAGCATGGACAAACCTGGAAGTCCCATGCAACAAGACCGATCATGAGCTTTTCGACGCATCAACCGTAGTAAATATTGGCAATGGAAAAACAGCTTTGTTCTGGACTTCGTCATGGATTAACGGCGCTTCGGCAAAAACAATCACGCCTAGCTTGTTTCAGAAGACGCACATGAAGAAGATTTCAGTGCAAAAGGCTCTAGAAAATAACAGATGGATTGACCACATATATCCTCCGAATTCACATGCAGAGGTCTCTGAATTTGCCGACCTTTGGGAGGCCATCAAGGATACGCAGTTGATCGATAATATGGAAGACGATATAAGATGGCATTGGACAGAAAGTGAAGAGTACACAACAAAAAGCGCTTATGAAATTCAGTTCCAGGGGACCTTTTCCAAGCTCAGAATTATGCCAATTTGGAAGGCCAAGACGGAACCGAAATGCAGATTCTTCGCATGGACACTAATGCACAAAAAAATTCTGACCGCAAACAACTTGATGAAGCGAGGATGGACGGATGACCCCATATGTAAACTATGTACAGATGACCAGGAGACACCAACGCACCTATGTAAAGATTGCCCTTTCACGAAGGAAGTGTGGGAGTTGATCAAGATATGGTTCAGTTTAACTAACCTAAGCTCCATAAGCACAACTGGGTCGCTTCATAATTACTGGTGAAGATGTAGGAGAAAAGTTGACAAAAATCAAAGACTGCGCTTCGACGGGATCATAATCTATTTTTGGTGGAATATCTGGAAAGAGGGGAATAAGCGAACTTTCCAACAAAAAAGTTTGAGCCCAAGACAAATCGTAAGTTTGTGCAAAGATGATATAAGTCAGTTTTCTTTGACGACGTCTCCAATTCATAATATGGCGAACTAGCAGTGGACCTCTTCTTTAGTTGTGCCAGTATTCTTGTTTTCGGAGTATCCCTAGTCTCAGTCTTTTTACTTGTTTTTTTTCGTACAATTGTTTTTTCTGCCGTTTTACTGGTTTCCGTTTTGATTAGCAGGGGACGCTGGATGTAAATAGACAGTTTGCCCTTTTTTTCTCTTTATATCGTCTAATAAAATCCACGTCAAAGCTTTTGCCGTCCTTACGCGATCTCTATCGTGGACGGATTCCCGGGTAAAGACGTACGAGCGAGGAAGAGATTCTGCTCAAATCAATAGAGATGATATGTTGTTGAGCAGTGCAGAAATCGTGGAAGAAAGTCCGCAAAGGAACGAAGCACGTTGCATTCAGACGACGAGGTAGGCAGGAAGCGGCCATGGGAGCGACAGAGACAGCACCGGAGCAGGAGCCCAAGCATCCAAGCGCCGATACGGGCCGCTAGGTCGTGATCCAACGGCCGAGGTTCAGGAAGCATGTGCTTGTCCGCTGGCTTGCGGATTCTTGGTGGTGCCGCAACACGAGTGGGGGTGTAAGGCAAAGAGTGCGATTCCTGGGAAAAATCGTGTTCACGACGTCGCACGTATGCCATGGCTACCAGCAGTCCAGCCTACCATCCAGATTCCAGAACGCCCGATCGGAGCGGATCGGCTGCGCTACGGCAGGTCGGCAGCGGCGCTCACTGTTCGGCGCCGCCGTCCGAAGAGAGTCTCACGGAAAATCGCGCGCGTTCTAAAGATCGCATCGTCGTCGCCGGAGAAGACGGCGGTGCTCGAGTTTAATTCCTAGCTTATTCGAAACCATGAACCACCAGTTCGTTTGATATATCCGATGCATAAACGCCTTTTGATTTCTCAATTGATCAAACTAAGCCATCATATCAAAGGCTTGATTGGTGGTCCGATCCTTACATATATGTACATACTGGATCAAAAATAAAACTTACATAGAGAAGCTGCGAAGACCCACGGCGGTCTAGCTAGTAGTCAAGACTCAAGAACGCCGGTACCAGTGTCCTAGGGCGCATAGCAAGTTGTCGATCGAGGAGACGAAAGGAACGCGAAGCCTGGGTGCGCACCTCAGTCAAAGAGACCCAAGCGCATGCAGCGCCGTCGCCTCGGCCCCGGCCCGCAGCACGATCGTGCATATCAGAGGCCGACGGACACCGGCGAGGCGGAGGCGCGGTGGTGTCCGGGGCCCCTGGGCGACGACGACGCGGCCTTCTTCCAGGACGCGGTGCGCAGCATCTGGCGCATGCCCTCGGCGACGCGGCCCGCGGGCCCGCCGCGGCTCTTGAGCGTCCGGCAGATGGCCATGTGCGCGCGCACGGCCTCCTCCACGTCGGGCGGCGCGGCGCCGGCTCCCAGGGCACACTTGCCGGCCTCGTACTTGACGGCCTCCGAGCACAGCCCGCACAGCCACCTGCCCCCGAAGTAGCCCCGCACGCCGCCGATGTACTCGCCCGTGCACTCCTCCTCCAGGCCGCAGCACTCGCAGCTGACCGCCTCCACCTCCATGGCCACAGCCCACGTATGACGACGTATCGATGTTCTTGCTTGCGAGGTGCGAGGATCAAAGATATCCGAGAACTGAAGATCGAATCGGCAGCAAATTAATTAGAGTCGCTCGATCGAGATGTTCTTGCTTGCGAAGCGGAGCTATGCGCTAGCTGTGGTGCTTCTCCGCTTGGGCTGGCTACCTTGACGTGTTTATATGGTGTTGGCCGGCCTCCCGGGGAAGGAGAAGAGGGAGGGGCGGCTCTGCTACAGCGCCTGACGCCGACGCTTGCATGGCACCCGTCGCTGTCCGGCGACCGGCGCAATTAACCGTATTGTTTTCGCCGGAAAAAGACGGCATTTTTTTGGCACATGGAAGGGCGCCATCAGGATCAGGTGATGAAATGCATGGCTGGCCATTTTCTCACTCTCGCAACTATTCTCACGTAGCGTAAGTACTACTGCACGTAGCAGATGAGAGTCGTACGCACAGGACAGGCTGCCGGATCGTGCCCTCGACAACAGGGAACAGAGAAACACACCCAGACTGTTTCGTATAGGAGTAAGAGTACCTGCTGCTAGTAGTATTTAGTCTTCCGATTTTCACTAGCCTTTCACACTGACGGTAGGTTCAGACGCAAGTCGAAATGACTCCGAAACCGCCAGGGCTGAGCTCCGCTGTATGATCATAATCGTGTCATTATGATTCATTGGCCACGCATGCATGGCTATTGTACATGATAGCACTTTGTCAAAGTCGACCTCTAGATAATCACCTTTGGTCAAAGTATGACGGAATTATGTGGTCGCTGCCCTTGTTCGCAGGAAAAGGGCCGGGCCAGCTTCTGGGTGCTGAAATGTTCTCCCATGCATGCCCTTGCTTGCTTGCTTGTCCAAAAGGGTGTGGAATCTAGCTCGTCAAACGTACTACAAACTTTTGAAAAAGTTTGGCCGACATATCTTCAATTGGAATTGATCAAGCATGCATGCATGCAAATTAAAAGTCTGCTGCAGCAGCAATGAAGCATCATCGCCGCGCCGGCCGGCTATACACATGCTGAGCTATCAGTATGTACTTCAGTATGGCCAACAAATGCTATACCGAAAAAAAAATGCTATACCGTGTAGCTGGCAATGGCACCTAGCGCTGCAGGGAGGACAGGACAGCACAGACAGCCCATGGATATCAGATCAGGTCGTCAGACTCGCGACTCGTAGATGCGACCAAGGTCCGATGCCCTGAACCGGCCGGGCACGACGATGATGAGCAGCGGACCGGCCGGCCGGCGATGGCGAGATGCGGCCACGGGCACCATTTGTCGGCTGACACTTGGCAGCAGATGCTATAGTATAGACAGTGCAGGTTGGTTGCAACAGTTCACCAAACCCTTTATCCTTGTACTGTTTTTTTTTCGAATTACACGTACGCAAACTCTATCCCTATGAGCATCTTCGAAAGACTGTGTCAGTCTATCTTGAGATTGACGAAGTCACCATAGACGCCTCGCTGACGATGGGTACATCGCCTACCACTGAATGCACAACGTCGTTAAATCCTGTAATAAATTCAGAAAAATACGAACACCGATGCCAAGTCGATGACTTAAATCCGGATAAGCATCCATCACAAAAAAAAACCTAAACAACTGAGCTAGGCTCAGTTCACATCCTTGTACTATTGTTGTTGTACACGACCTCCGCCGTGCCCCATCTTGCGTAGCCGCGTAGGGCTAGTTGCTCGATTCATTGTATCGGTCTAGAGACAGAAGAGAGTTATCGAGTTAGATCGATGGACTCATCACGTACTCGTCTCACCGAACCCTTGCTACGAGAGGAAGAGGAGGATACATCGTATCGTATCTCTCTCTAGTCGGCTTCGCCTCGCCTCGCATGTATCGATCAGGTGACATGGCGCTGCAATGCTGCATCCATATCCATGGACGCGGTGCTCATACGCTTAGCCCATCCTTGAAGCTAGCTAGCGATCGGCATCATCGCCCCTGGCGTCGGGTCGGGACGTCGGGTCTCGTCGCCGATCGGGGACACGGCCAAGTCCAGGTGCCGGGGGGTCACTCACTCACTGTGACAGATGCTTGGCCGAGCGGCTGCAAGAGGTAGCCCCCGCACCACCGGAACGGTCGTGGCTGTGTCATGCATTCTCTCATCTCACGTACGCCCGGTAATTGGCAGCATCTGCAGCTGTTGATGATCTCCGCCTGTCTCTGGCACGTCACCGGCGCCGGGCGTTCCGTCAGGATGCCTTGGCTCTGACTCTGAATGAATACGGTGCACAGTGGCTGGACGTGACTAGCCGACAGAACTCTGCGATGAGCCGAGACTGCCTACACGCAGCGCGCCAACAAGTTGTCCGCGTCCGCGTCCGGTCCCTCACTCCCTCGTCGTGAAAGCACCTGACACCTGACCGGCAGACATGTATGGCCGTGGGAAACGCCTTCCCCAGTGGATATCTCGTGTCCTGTTGTCACGTACTCGCGTCCTATCTGTCAGCTTGCACAGTGCAGGAACTTGTGTGCTGTGTCTACATGTATATCGGTTCGGATAGGTTCTGGGATGCAGATTGCGGTTGTGTTTCCCGCAGAAGAGTGACTAACCAAATAACACCGAATTTATCTGCAAAAGTTACATTCAGGTCATCGTGACCCTCTTCTCCGAAGTTCTGCAATTGAAAACATTGCAACGAATTCTTATTCAAAATAAATTCTCTAAAGTGTGGATTTCGTACTCAAAATACGCAGGACATGGTCTTGCCACCCAGGCGAGGTTATCTTCTTTGGTCCTGTTCGCTTGTCTTATAATCCGTACTTTTCAGTTTGTTTTTTCAGTCGGAACAATGTTTTTCTCTCATAATAAAGCAGCCGAAACAGTGTTTCGGCTGGTTTCAGCGAAGCGAACGGGGCCTTCATATAGACTCAGCTTCTCATGCCCTCACCCTTCGCATGGCAATCACTGTCCAGATAGATCTTCCATGCTAGCTGCAGCCTGGGAGCATTTTGAACTCCTTCATGTAAACTGTTCTTGATTTTATTAATACATTGCTAGTTATTTTAAAAAAAAGAAACTCATGGTAACACATGAGATAATTAACCATGTCGAAACGCAAATGCAATTTTCCATGTATTGAAATTTAAACTAAAGGTTCAACGTAGACTAAAATTCAAGTCTTCCATTACATGCTAGTCAGTCACATAACCCAACAGAAAGGCCACTGTCTGTTAGCTGCTCTAATCTTCTTCCTGGTCCTGGGGAGGCTAAGCTAGACGGGCCACCAGCTTTTCTTTTTGTTCTCCAAAACCGGCAACTCTGCAGCAACAGATAATAACGAAATCAACCACTCAACAAACATGATTAAAAAAATACTAAATGGTGCTGGATATCTGGAGTTGTAGAGCACCTCAGCCCAAAAACTCAATCATATAACTGTAACGACAAGACTTTAGATAGCCAAAGGACGCTCACTTCTGCCCATCAACAAAAACAACCATGCAGAAATATGTCCAAGAAAAAAAAAGCTTTACTAAGGCATACAATACTCAATTTTGATGTGAGGGCAGCCAGCTAAGTTTCACTGTGAAGTCCGTAAAATATTTGTTGAATCTAGTATACAAACTCGATAACATTCAATTTGGAAAATAAACACTAACTCTTCTGGATTTCTCAAAAACTGGAAGAATCTCAATGTAACATGTATCTCTGAATGATGTCAGAATGAAAATCTTTACACTGTACTGCAAAAGCCAGTTCAGGCACTTGAGTTTCATATGATATATATGGCCCCGTTCGCTGGTCTGAAACTTGGCTGAAACTGGCTGGTTTTGTGAGAGAGAAACACTGTAGCGGCTGGTTGATGAATAGTGTTCTGTGAGGGTGTTCAGCGGGCTGGTAAAACCAGCGAACACGCCCATACAATCAAAAGGGACCAGTAGGCAGTAGCACACTACGATCCCAGTCCCAGAAAAATAAACAAGACAGACAGACTCCTTTGAAAAGTTTGTTCTCCGATGAAAGAAATTCTAATATACTCCTAGTTCTCATACTAGGCACTAGCCATGCAGTGCAATTCTGACAATGTACGACCAATCAGCTTGCAAACACATAACAGAGACAGCATGCTAGCAGAAGAAACCAAATTGTAAAAGATACTTGAAACAACAGGAACATTGGACAGAAGGATCAACCAATTACATGAACAGCAACTGTGATGCCATGGTACAGTATTTTTCTCTCGCAACAAATCAGCTCCAGCCGGCTTATTAGCCGCAGCGAACAGCACCATGGCTGAAACAAACCTAGTCTTTTCGAAAATATTAACCTGCTTCAGCACTTGTTGCCAAACAAATCTGTGATGTTCAGAAGTGTGGCAAAATTGATCTGACAGCGCTTGAAACTGTTTAAGATACCACACAAAACAAATAGATACTGTGAGATGGCATCATGCAAAAGCCCCACAGGCCCGGCCCTGGGGCAGGGCGTGCGCCAAGTGGTGCAGGCGCCCTGGGCCCTAAACGCTAAGGGGCCCACTGGTATGCGCTATGTATATATACATGTATGTATTACTATATATGTATAGCAGCTTAGGCTCTGACAAAAAGTAAACGGGTGGCAGAAGCAGACCACTCATCTGCTAGCGTTCATGATGCCGATGCTGTCTCACCATTCGCTGGCATTTAGGCCAAGGCGCCACCCGCCCGCACAAGGACGATCACAATTCTCTTTGTACGCAATGATGACTTTACTCTTCTTCGTTTTTCTCATGCAACTAGCCAAGATGCCGCGACAGATACCTTCTCTGACGGGCCACAACAAACCATATGCCGATAGACGCACGCGGCACACCCCATCGCCAGATCACCCACCGCGCCGGCCATCACTGCTAGAGATTGTACTGTACTGTAATTTATTGTTAGTTTTAGTTACTAATTGTTCAATTCCTATAAATTTCAGCACTATCACGTAATCAAGAAAGTTGTCTCAAGTGAGATTAAATGGTTTGACCTACAAAATTAATTGCAACACAATAAGAGAATAAGTCCAAATTTATGCTCCATTGATGCAGCTGCCAATCAGTGCAAAGAACAGAAGACATACTCGTATTTTGAAGTCCCTGTCAACAGTAGCAATGAACCGCCCATCTGGTGAAAACTTCTGCGATCCCAAGCAAATGATAAAGTATGGTTATACATGACATGAAAGGAGCGACAAATAAAACTGAAGGGTAGCGGACTTTGTGGGTTTGCCAATAGACATATTCACTACTAAAATAAATGTAGGACGTACAAAGCCATAGCACAGGTAATATAGAATTTAGAATTTGTTCAGACCATGCTAGTGATGATACTGCAATAGTGACCAAGAATTGACACAGGTTTGTCATCAACTGAAACCTGCTCTGCACTATCTTCCTGCAAAGTGACAAACCAAACAACACCAAATTTATCTGCAAAAGTTACTTACAGGTCATCGTTGCTAATAGCAACTGCACTGACCCACTTCTCGGAAGTTCTGTAATTGAAAACATTGCAACAAATTCTTATTCAAAGTACATTCTCAAAAGTGCGAAATTCATGGACAGAACTATTTAATGAATATGGCTTTTTAGTCAAATAATGTTTGCAATGGAACAGAGTCCAAGAATACAGATACTGCAAACTTAAAGCCCATTGTTTTGGTGCCAATTTTGTTATTCGCAATGAGAACAGAAGAGCAGAGAGTGGCTTACATAGTCCAGATGCAACGCCACGAATCAGTCTTCCAAACCTTCACGAACAAAGCTCCACTCACACAGAAGCAAATAGCTCTTATAGCTCTTATAGTATCTGAATGAGAACGGTCACCACAATCATCTGACAATGAAACTGAATGACCAGCCCTGGGGGAACAGAGTAAAATTTCCATCAACTGAAATGCAAAGAATAGGTGCTCCACTTCTCAATGGAACATGTGAATTCAGGATTCAACGATATAAAACTAAGCACACAGGACCTGATAATTTCATCAGTAACAATTTACACAACCTGACTCTTCAGCCGCCGTGTCCTCCATTGCAGCGGCAGCGGCAGCCGCAAGATAGGATTCGAATCGAGCGCGACGGAGGAGGCGGGGAGGGACCTGAGCCAAAGAGTTGTTTTTTAGCTTTTTTAGGGTTCACGGCCAGTTCGCTCGTGGGGCCCAGAGATCAGTGTCATGACTCATGAAAGAGTTGTAGGCTTGCAGCCCAAGGGCAAAGGCCTACTTGGTTTGTTGGTCTTGGGCCTCCACGAACACCATCTCTGTCCGACTGCCCAATCCCACGGAAGGCCGAGATGAACGCAGCACCTTGATGAACGCCTCAGATTCGCCACCCAACACGGCCACACCTATATAAAGTATCCCACACTCCGCTCTCGTCTTCCTCCCCGCCGCCACCACGCGCTCGCCTTCGCTCTCTCTGTCTCCCTTCCTCCATAGGCGCAGGCCAGGAACGCCCAAGGCGACCGCATCTCCAAGATGGTACGCTCCCTGTTCCGATCCGCATATTCATTTCGGTTTTGCTGGTTGCTCTTCGATCTAATGATATTACGCATGCTTTCTTGGAAATCGGAGCAGGTGCTGCAGAACGACATCGACTTGCTCAACCCGCCGGCAGAGCTTGAGAAGCTAAAGCACAAGAAGAAGCGCCTCGTCCAGTCCCCCAACTCCTTCTTCATGGTATACCTGTTCATGCCCTTTTCTAATTCTGCGTGATGGGGTGTTGCAAATCATGCCCTAAAGAGACCCAACGAATGTATCATTGGAATTTAGTTTTGGCAAAATAAAAACCTGAACCTAATAGGGTGATTTGGTTTGGAAGAGAGTCCAGAAATAGGATTTAGTATCGATAACTACATAAAAAAATACTTCCAACAAAGCAACAAGACAGCTTAACTGCTCTTGTTTGCCATGTAACATACATGTAGTCAAGCTGGATGCTATAGGTTATGCATAATTCATCATCAAATAAGTTGTGTTTATAAGAGAGCTATAATGTGAAAACAGAAATGAAAATGAATCTTAAAGTTACATGTATCGACTTATATCAATATTAATATTAGTCGTGTCTGCTCTTGTGCCTGATTGGAGACTGACTCTAAACATGTTTTTTGTGTGTGCAGGATGTCAAGTGCCAGGGCTGTTTCAGCATGTAGGTGTTCATGATCCTTGCTCCTTTTTTGTTTTTGGTTACTACAAATGCAATTGATATAGACGCTGTGTCATTCCATTTATCCATTGCTGATTGCTGCTGTGATCTCCGAATCTTGTGTTACTGGTTTTCCATTGACAGTTTAGCTTGCTCAGTTTACTAGTAGGGTTGTGATTACTACTAGCTAGTTAAAATATGAAAATTCTTGGTTCAGTTATAACGTTGTATCTTGATTTCTTAAAATTTCATACCCCCTGGGTCCCCAAAAGAATGCAATTCTCACTTCCTGAATACATAGGACAACAAAGTTGTTTATAGATGGAGATGGAAACAGTTAATGTTTGACTCCTGTTTTTGTTTGTTTCTCACCTGACCGGTACGAGTACAATTGTTCTGTTTAAATGTTGGATAATTTATATTGTGCAACGTTACACCTCGCTGCTTTATTTGCTGCAATTTTGCAAGTGTAGCTGGTTTGATCATGTTGTGTACGAGTTCTAATTTACATGTGACCACTAAGCTTTACTGCAATTATCTGTGATCTTTAAACCTTATCCTTTGTTGAAAGGTTATTATGGTTGTATAGCTTTTGTGATATCAGCATGCTGAACAAATCAAATGTTTGCTGTATCTTACAAAGTTTTTGTGATTGCAGAACCACTGTGTTCAGCCACTCCCAGACTGTGGTTGTGTGCCCAGGCTGCCAAACTGTTCTCTGCCAACCTACTGGTGGGAAGGCCAGGCTCACTGAGGGGTGCTCCTTCCGTCGCAAGGGCGATTAGATCCAGCTGTCTTTTAATGGGAGAGAGGAGTGAAATTTGCTGTTTTACTACCTTCCCATGATATGTACTTGTTGAGGATTTTGTTGATTATTATGGCTGTTTAGCATGCCCTGGCAATGCTTTTGTAAACGTGCACTTTGCTTGAGCTTAGTGACATCTACTAAGGTGCTGTTTGGTTTTGCCAAGGGAGCGGCAATGGTAGTGAAATCAGTTGCTGGCGTTATTTGTTGGGGTTTAACTGAGTGTCATTTGTTTAGTTGCCTTGTGTAATGGATTCAATTTAACAACTGCGGTCTCTAGCCGAATGCAGCGTTGACTCTCAGCGTCATATTGATCTGTAGCAGTTAACGGTCATTTGGATAGGAGAGAGAAAAGACGTAGCATTGTTATCCGGAGTTCCCTGTAGGTTTTTTAAATCAAAACAGCAGCTAAAGAGAAATTTCCTACACTATTCTTATGGTTCATTTAGTCCTGTGAACCCAATGCCTTAACATGTGGTAATTTCATTCAGTATTGTTGGTGTTTTGAATCACCTGATAGTAAATTTCTAGTTTGCACGTCTGACCCGCATGGCTGTGTCATGTCGTCCCGAAGACACGTTGACTGGCATCGAGCTCGCGTCGTCGAGACAACGAGCTTTCCGTTTGTTGCACCGCTGCGCGCTCGAGTAGCGTGCGGATCTCGCGGTGGGCCCGACGGTCTTCGGGTGTTGTGGGCTCCGGGAACCTTCGGAGTAGGGCCTCCGCGACAACTATGTTCTGACTTGTCCGGGCGAAGTGCAGGAGGCCTCCGTCATCCTCGATGATCCTCCGGATTACATCGCGGGCGATGGCGCGTGCACGACCACCATCCTCGCGATGCTCGATCTCGTGTTCGAGCTCCGCGCGCTCCTGCTCCAGCTGGAGTCGCGCATCCTCGAGCTCCTGATGGCACGCCCTTAGTTGTTCCACCTGCATGCGGGGAAGGCCCCCCCCCCCCCCCCCCCCGCATCTTCTTCGACTTCGTCGTCGAAGTCGTTCGATGGGATATCTCCTCCCTCATGGACGCTTTCGACGCGTCCCTCAGGGGTTCCTGTCATAAAACATTCTCACGAGGGGTGATGGCTCCCCCTACTGGAGTCAGAGTCAGAGATCGACTCTGAATCTCCCGCGAGAAGGTCGTGGAAAGACTCCGCGACGTAATCGGCCATTCCCACGAATTCGTCATCCGTGGGAGGCGGGTACATGCGCTGTACCGCGAGGTGACCAACGGTCCTTGCGGCATTGCGCAGACCGAACGGGAACGCTGTCGGGGCGTCCCTGGTGAGATATTCGGGGGAGAGCGGCTCCCCTCCGGCAAGCTACTTTATGACATTGGCGAAGGAGAAGGTGAGGTAGCGCACATCCTCCTGGGACAGTCAGGATCCCAGGAAGGCGTCGAGCTGGCGCTCCAGCCTCCCATAGTCAAAGCCAAGGAGTTGGTCGCTCCCGGGGACACGGGCCTCTGGTGCGCGCAGCTGCAGCTTCTCGAGGGCTTCGACGGTTGCGTTGAGGCCGGTAGAGCGAAGAAGTTGGACGGGGGCAGGAGCCCACACCAGCTCTCCCTCCGCGGTGACGATGAAGTCCAGGCTCCCGAAGCGCACGCGCGTGCCCAGGACCCAGCTAACGCCGTGGCTAGCCATCCGTGGCCTGTTGTGGACGACGAGACGCGCAAAAGCCCCCTACCTAGCGCGCCAACTATCGGTGTTTCAAATCACCGGCTAGTAAATTTCTAGTTTGCGCATGTAACCCGAAGGACTGTGCTCGGAGGACACAAGGATTTATACTAGTTCGAGCGAAACATCCCTACGTCTAGTCTACTGCTGCTCGTATTACCAACACTTGATTTGTAGTAGGGGTTACAAACAGGCGAGAGAGGGAGAAGGTCCCAAGTCTCTGGTGAAAAGAGTGAGTCTGGTTGAGCTCTCTCTCTACTGTCGAGCGCCTAAGCCTTTAGCCGCTCAGACGTGTTAGATGTGTGGGAATGCCCCTCCCTCCCGTGGGGCGTCTTGCTTCCCCTTTTATAGATGAAGGGGAAGATGCATGTTACATCAGAGAGAGGGAGAGAGAGAGACGAGGAGAGGAAGGCTTCCCGGGATTGCGATGTCTTCCATCTCCTTTATGTGGGTCCCATGGCCGTGTAGATGATAACAGGGACGGCTCCACGTCACAGCCCTGTTTGTCACTAGCGCTGTACACGGGCATCGTCAGCTGGTCGTAGCGCTCCATTCTGTCTGAAAGGATCAAGATGCCCAAGAGGGGACGTGAATTGGGCTAATTCTAAATTTCTTTGCAAAAATTAAATCCTACGGTTAGCCCAATTAACCCCTTGTGCCTAGAAAGTGTTTCTAATTGTTCTACCGCACAAAGACTTGCAACCTAAGTTCCAATCCTACTCTAGCATGGTAATTCTATGAAAGTAAAGACAAGAATTGAAATGCTCAAAGTAAATAGAGAAGGAGGAACGCGGCGATGTTTTACCGAGGTATCGAAGAGTCGCCACTCCCCACTAGTCCTCGTTGGAGCACCCACGCAAGGGTGTAGCTCTCCCTTGATCCGTGCAAGGATCAAGTGCTCTCTACGGGTTGATTCTTCGACACTCCATCGCGGTGAATCACCCACAACCGCTCACAACTTGAGTTGGGTCATCCACAAGCTCTCTGGATGATCACCAAGCTCCCAATCACCACCAAGCCGTCTAGGTGATGGCGATCACCAAGAGTAACAAGCACGAACTCTCACTTGACCATGACAAGCCTAATGAGAAGGTGGATGCACACTTTGCTACTCTTGATCTTCACTAATGAGGGCTCTCTTTGGGATTCTCAAATCTCAATCACCTCACTAGGACCTTGCTCTTCTTGGCACTCTCTAAAGTGTTTCTCAGCTGTTGGAATGAGCAAAAGTACCCCCACACACGAGCGGAGGTTGAATTTATAACACCGGCTGAAAAACGAACCGTTATGTACCTCTACGGGGTGACCGGACGCTCCGGTCATGTTGACCGGATGCACCGATCAGTACACCCCAAACTCCAGTGGTTAAGTGTTGACCGGACGCTGGCCAGCGTCCGGTTAGCACTGACCGAACGCGTCCGGTCACATTTTCCCCTCACTGGAACCTTACTGATGTCGACCAGACTCTGGACCCCCAACGTCTGGTCACTTGCTGAGCAGCGTCCAGTCAGTAGCCGGAACCTGATTAGTGTCCGGTCAGTATTGACCGGACACGTCCGATCAGGATTCTCCCTCTCTGGGACCTTACTGGAGTCGACCGGACGCTGGCCCTTAGCATCCGATGACATGACCTCGCATCGTCCGGTCACTTCTAGATGCTTTCACCTTGGTCAAATGAACTAACCGGACCCTGAGCCAGCGTCCGGTCACACCGGAGCCAGCGTCCGGTTAGTATTTGACCCTCCGGTCACTTCCAACTCTTGATCATATGTGAATGAAGTTTGCTCCATTGGATTAAAGGGCTATTTTGGAGCTACCTAGTGCTAGTTTTAACAAGTGTGCACCACACCTAACTCACTAGACTCACCTAGGTCAAGCTACCCGTTCATACCCCCCTTAATAGTACGACCAAAGGAAAAACAAAGTCCTAAACTACTCTAAGTGCCTCTCCAACTCCAATCGACACTTAGAACTAGTCCATCCTTAACCTTGTCGTCCATCCTTTGAAAACTGAAACGATTTCCATCGTAGGGGCATGACAACCTTGATTGCCCATTCGATCTCCATTACCGTGACCTAACTTAATTGTTTCTGCAAAACACACATTAGTCACAGTAATCACGTATTATCATTAATCACCGAAACCCAACTAGGGGCCTAGATGCTTTCAATCTCTCTCTTTTTGGTGATTGATGATAATACTACCTTGAGTATGTGTGGGGGTATTAACCCCTATACCCTTACGGCTAAGCTTGGGCTGGCCCGGATCGATGGGACCGGTCCATCCGAAAGATGACGTGCGGCCCAGCCAACCTGGTTGGAGTCCCGTACAAGGAGTCAAGGTGGATTTGGCGATCAAGCAGGATCCTAGTCGGTTAGAATAGGAATTCTTATCCGGCCACATATGGCAATTGTAACTGACTAGGATTAGTTTCCAGATCTGTAACCCTGCCCCCCAGACTATATAAGGTGGGTAGGGGATCCCTCTAAAAAATATCTCTCATTGACATACAGCAATACAAATCAGACGCAGGACGTAGGTATTACGCCTTCTTGGCGGCCGAACCTGGATAAAACCTCGTGTCCGTCTTGCGTCACCGTCTTGTTTGTGGCTTGCGCATCTGTCTGCCGACAATCTACTACCTTGGGCATACCCCTAGGTAGACTACTAACCATATTCCATCGACAGTGGCGCGCCAGGTAGGGGGTGTGCGTACTGCTCTCCAAGCAAACAAGATGGTCATCTCCTCCGGCTCCATGGCTACACCGAGCGGCCTCATGTTCACCGTCGGCCAGATCACATGGACCACCGGCTCCGACGACTTCGTCGCCATGACCACGGAGAAGGCGTGGATTCAGTCTGCGCCGACCACTACTTCCTCTGCATCGGCTACGGCTCCGACCACGACGGATACGGCTCCGACCACGACGGATCTGGCTCCGACCACAGTACATCTGGCTCCAACCATGCCTACATCGTTTTCAGCCACACCGACAACCCATCATCCGCTTCCCCGCTACAAAGGGGAACAGATCGACAACACCGACCTGCTCGATTCCATCGATCGGGTCGGCATCAAACTCGCTGAAACCCTAGCTCTGGTAAGTACGATTCAAAGTCAACCTAATGAGCAGGTAACCGCTTCCCACAACAGATCTACCCGACCAGCTCGGACCAGTCGTCCTACATGACTTGGTACAGATCTCGTGGTCATATCTACTCCTGAGGGGCGCTCCGCTCGTCACCAGCCAGTCTTCGCGATGTGTCTTCAACTCTCTGAGTACGAAGCCTTGACGGGGAGACACCAGGCCTAGCCCTACGGCTTGTGAAACGCTGCCTCCAGCTATGCGTATAACTTACAACGCCGGTTGCATCTGTGTCCTATACACCGACCTCAGCCGAAGCCACGCAACTTCATCAACATGGTCTGGATTGAAGATTATCAAGAAGGATCCGTCCACATAGTCCGAGAGGGCGACTCCAGCTCCTCGTCTGGCATCACATCTAATGCATCTGTCCACACCGAGCTTCAGCATCACGTAGATGAAGGCGTCAAATACGATCTGGATCTCCCAGACCACGCCCCGAGTTTCCCCCAATTTCCGTCTTTCCCGCCAAGATGAGGGGATTTGATCCATGTTGTTAGCAATGATGAGCCGCCAGCAGTTGGCGAAACAGAACAAGAAAGAACTGCTCGTGAAGCACGCAATATTGACCGGTTTAATCGCCGACAGATCGAAGCTGAAGCAGACCAGGAGGCACGACGCATAAGGGTCCAGCCACGTGACCTCAACAATGCTTTCGACTGGGTGGGGGACAAACAAGTCTTCAAGACTCCGAGCGCCAACATAGCCGTCGCCATGGCGACAATGCAGCGGCTACCCAACACTCCCGAGACCTAGGCAGTTCGCGACGACATACAAGCTTATCTGACGGCTGCTATGGCTCAGACCACAGAGATGATGAATCAAGCCCGGGCTCCATCCGTTTCAGTCGAATCAAGCCACAGCCGCCAATACTCAAGTCGCTCACAGCCACTCAACCAACGTGGCCCACGCAACAACGACCCATCGGACAACCGTCAAGGCGGAAACGGTGGTCATGATGGTGGTCGGGACGACAACCGCCGCCGGGAGGATAACCGCCACGACGTTCAAGATGACAACCGCCGAGATAACTGTGACAATCGCTGTGATAACCACGGTCGCAGGGCTAATCCAGATGGCAATCGAGATCGCCGCAATGACAATAATGATCTCCGCCATTACCTCGGTGGATGTGACCTACGCGCTCGCATCAACCAGAGAGCCAACGATCGTGCATCCCATGAAAGCTATCGCCGTATGGAATATGACACTGCCCACGGCCCGCTGGGTTTGAAGCAGTTTACTCCACACCTTTGCCAAGTCATATGGCCCAAAAATTTCAAACTCGAAAAACTTCAAAAGTACGACAGCAAGGAAAACCCCAAATTATGGGTCATGCTCTATGAGACCGCGTGCAGATCAGCCATGGCGGACGAACACGTCATGTCTAACTATTTCCCAGTTGCTGTTGGCCATGCAGGTCACCAATGGCTGGTCAGCTTGCCTGCAAACTACTTTGACTCTTGGCAGGAGCTCAAGCAAGCCTTCATCAACAACTTCATCGCTACTTGTGAACAGCCAGGCAACAAATACGATCTGCAATGGATTCGAGATTGAAAAGATGAGCCACTACGCGAGTATGTCCGGCGCTTCTCGGAGATGCGCATCAAGGTCCCATCAATCTCTGACAACGAGGCAATCGAGGCTTTTGTCACTGGCCTCCGCTTCCATGACGCCCTAAGGGACAAGCTCCTCTGCAAGAGACCTAAATCAGTCACAGCGCTCCTGGCCACCGCCAAGAAATACACGGATGCCGACGATGCTAAAAAGATAATTGTTGAAGAGGTAGCAAGGGTTCCACATTCCGACCACCCCCCACACCGCGACGATTACCGCGGCAGTCGTGGCCGAAACGACAATTATGACCGCCGCAACCAGCGTAACGACTCCCGCGACCACCGTGACCAACGTAATCAGCGGCATAATCGCCGTGACGATTACAGGAGTAAGCACGCTTGGGAAGACGACGGCGAGGTCAATACCATTAAAAAGGGGGGCGGACGTCGTAACTACGAAGATGACTATGCCAAAGCTTTGAAGGGGCCCTGCCAGCTTCATCCTAAGTCGAACCATACCATGGAGAATTGCCGCGTCCTCAAGACTATCTACACGCGTCAACAGGCTCCGGATACGTCCGACAAGCCTAACGACACAGGGGAACAGCGCAACAAAGATAACGACGACGATGATGCAGACCCTCGTCATAAATACGTCAAGCCAACTGATCATGTACACACCATCATCGGCGGCAAGGTATCCATTGAGACCAAACGAGAACGCAAGCTGCTCGCCCGTGCTTGCTTGAACGTGGCAAACACCGATAACCGTCTCACCGATCCATGGCTCCCTCCGTGGTCTCACCGCGAAATCTACTTCAGCAGGAAGGACCAATGGGCTGCCATACCTGAGCCAGGGCATTTTCCCCTGGTCCTCAATCCTTGTATCAACAAGGTTCAATTCGATAGAGTACTGATCGACGGAGGCAGCTCCATCGATATACTATTCAAGAACAGCCTGCCTACCCTGAAAATAGCCCAGGCGGACCTCAAGCCGTACGAGGCACAGTTCTGGGGCGTTCTCCCCGGACAGAGCTCTACACCTCTCGGGCAGATCACGTTACCTGTGCAATTTGGGACTCCAGACCACTTCCGCACCGACTACGTCAACTTCGTGGTTGCTGACTTCGACGACACCTACCATGCTATTCTTGGTCGACCGTCGCTCACCAAGTTCATGGCCATACCTCATTATAGGTATCTGGTGCTCAAGATGCCTACTGAGAAAGGAGTTCTAACCCTCAGGGGCAATGTATACGCAGCTTATACCTGCGAAGACGACAGCTTCAAAATAGCAGAGGCCCATGACCTCTCTATTCGCATGGCTGAGACCGTGCTCGACGCTAAGAAGACCTCAGCCGACCACCTGGAGATCCCAGACCTCGAGACTCCACGCAAGAACATCAAGTCAAAGGAGCACAAAGTGATCCAGACTCCAGCAAAACGGCCCTTATCGGGGCCAACCTGGATCCCAAATAGGAAGACGCGCTCATCGGGTTCTTGAGGAGCAACGTGGATGTGTTCGCATGGAAACCTGCCGACATGCCCGGTGTACCTCGGAACTTGATCGAGCACTCCTTGAATATCAACAGCAAGGCCAAACCTATCAAGCAGAAGCTACGACGGTTCGCTCGCGACAAAAAGGAGGCGATTAGGGTAGAAGTGACATGGCTTTTGGCAGCCAGATTTATCAAAGAAGTGCATCATACGGAATGGTTAGCCAACCCGGTTCTTGTACGTAAAAAGAATAATGAATGGAGAATGTGCGTTGATTACACTGATCTCAACAAACACCGCCCTAAGGACCCCTTTGGCTTACCTCGCATAGACGAGGTCGTAGATTCAACCGCCGGTTGCGAGCTCCTTTCCTTCCTCGATTGCTACTCTGGTTATCACCAGATCGCTCTCAAAAAGGACGATCAGATCAAGACGTCTTTCATCACGCCTTTCGGCGCCTACTGCTACACGACTATGTCGTTCGGGCTCAAGAACGCCGGGGCTACATACCAACGCGCCATTCAGGCCTGCCTCGCAGGCGAGATAAAAGATGACCTTGTAGAGGCCTATGTGGATGATGTAGTTGTCAAAACCAAGGAAGCACATACCCTTGTCAACAACCTAGAATGTACCTTCACGGCCCTCAATACATTCCAATGGAAGTTAAACCCTAAGAAGTGCATCTTTGGTGTTCCTTCTGGTATATTACTAGGCAACGTCGTCAGTTACGATGGCATACGCCCTAATCCGGAGAAAGTCAAAGCTGTCTTAGACATGAAGCCCCCCAAGAAGGTGAAGGATGTCCAGAAGCTTACCGGATGCATGGCTGCTCTAAGCCATTTCATATCAAGATTAGGAGAAAAAGGACTACCGTTCTTCAAGCTGCTCAAAGCATCCGAGAAGTTTGAGTGGTCGGAGGAAGCAGACGCTGCCTTCACGCAGCTGAAACAATACCTCACGTCACCTCCAGTCCTTACTGCTCCCAAAGAAGACGAAACTCTCCAACTTTACATTGCGGCAACCAATCAGGTGGTCTCCACTACCATGGTGGTCGAGCGCGAAGAGCCGAGCCACGCCTATAAGGTACAGCGGCCAATTTATTTCATCAGTGAGGTACTCAATGAATCCAAGACCAGGTACCCACAGATTCAGAAATTGCTCTACACCATACTGATAACATCTCGAAAGTTGAGACATTACTTCGACGGATATCGTGTGGTGGTCATGACCGAGTACCCTTTGGGGGACATCATTCGCAATAAGGATGCGAACGGGTGCATCGTCAAATGGGCAATGGAGCTATGCCCCTTCTCCTTGGAATTTGTAAGCCGTACTACAATCAAGTCTCAGGCACTCGTCGATTTCATCGTCGAGTGGATAGACTTAAGCACGCCTGCCTCTCCTAGATCCGACGAATATTGGACGATGTACTTCGACAGCTCTCTCAACATTGATGGTGAGGGAGCAGGGGTTCTTTTCGTATCACCATCCAAGGAGCAGCTCCGGTACGTCCTCAGGATTTACTTCCTGGCATCTAATAACGCCGCCGAATATAAGCATGCCTG
The DNA here is from genome assembly GCF_019320115.1 of Miscanthus floridulus. NCBI lineage: Eukaryota > Viridiplantae > Streptophyta > Magnoliopsida > Poales > Poaceae > Miscanthus > Miscanthus floridulus. The sequence continues at coordinate 17,466,386 of NC_089581.1, forward strand.
CATGGTTTACGCATTGCGGTTGAGCTTGGTGTTAAATGTCACTATGTCTACGAAGACTCAGCTCTGGTCATCAACCAACTCAACAAGGACTGGAACACGACCAGCGAAAAGATGGATGCATACTGCAAATCGATAAGAAAGCTGGAGGGTAGGTTCTATGGCATCGAGTACATACACGTGGTTCGGGACAAGAACCAAGCAGCGGATGCGCTGTCAAAGTTAGGATCATCCCAAGCTAAGATCCCACACGGCGTATTTGTCCAAGACCTGCTCACGCCTTCCATTGAAGACGAAGATTCCACGGTCGACAAAGCTCCAGACCAACAATTAGTGGCTATGGTTCTGGCGCCGAGCACAACTGAGCTGCGTTTGACCACTCATGAGCCAGACTGGAGAACACCTTTCATCAAGTACTTAACAGATGATAGCGGTTATACTGATCGGACAGAAAACGAGCGCCTGATGCGTCGCAGTAAGCAGTATCTGCTCGTCGATGGCAAGTTATGGCGCAAAAACGCAAAGGAGGAAATCTTGATGAAGTGTATAACCCAGGAAGAAGGCGAGCATCTCCTAGACCAAATCCACTCTGGCTCCTACGGCAACCACGCGGCCTCAAGAACACTAGTCGGTGAGGCTTTCCGAGCAGGGTTCTATTGGCCGTCAGCAGTAGCCGACGCAGAGAAGCTAGTCCGCCACTATGAGGGTTGTCAGTTCTTCGCCAAGAGAATCCACATACCAGCACATGAGATCCAGACGATACCAGCCTCTTGGCCCTTCGCATGCTGGGGACTGGATATGATCGGGCCTTTTAAACCAGCTCCTGGGAAATTTACATGCGTCTTCATACTGATTGACAAATTTTCTAAGTGGATAGAATACATGCCTCTGGTACAGGCATCCTCAGAGAAGGCTGTTATGTTCCTCGACCAGGTCATCCACCATTTCGGCGTACCCAACAGCATCATCACCGATCTGGGTACTCAGTTCACCGGGAACGCTTTTTGGGACTTCTGCGATGAAAGGAGCATAGTAGTAAAATACGTCTCGGTGGCGCACCCTAGAGCTAATGGACAAGTCGAGTGGGCAAATGGCATGATCTTGGATGCATTAAAGAAGAGGATGTACAAAGAAAATGACAAAGCTCCCGGAAGATGGCTCAAAGAGTTACCAGCTGTGGTCTGGGGCCTCAGGATGCAGCCCAGTCATAACACTGGCGTCTCACCATACTTTATGGTTTACGGTGCTGAGGCAATCCTCCCACCAGATATAGCTTTCCGATCAGCACGAGTAGAGAACTTCGACGAAGGCAAGGTCGATGAAGTACGGGAGCTAGAAGTGAACAGCGCCGAAGAGAAAAGGCTCGATTCTTGTGTACGCACGGCCAAATACCTTGCTGTTTTGTGCAGGTACTACAACAAGAACATTAAAGAGCGTTTCTTCGTGGTCGGGGACTTGGTCCTAAAGTGGAAGACGAACCAGGCTGATGTACACAAACTCGCAACCCCATGGGAGGGACCCTTCATGATCAAGGAAGTCACACGACCAACGTCTTACAGGTTAGCTCACCTGGACGGTACGGACGTACCAAACTCGTGGCACATCAACAAGCTTAGATGTTTCTATGCTTAACTACTGAGATATGTACTCCTCTTGTACTTCTGATTTAATTCAATAAAGCAATTATGATTTCTTTGACCACTCTAATGTGTCACTTCGAGTTTTATGGTTATTCTAATTTAGCCAGTAAAAGCCGACCACCACTCCTTCTACGGTTTTCGGAGCAGGCCCTGTCTCCGGTTCCTCCCAATACGTGCATGGGATCCGCTCTCTACGTTACGGGTGATCGGCAGGTCCCCCTTGGTTTAACTTGTCCGCGTCTACATGTGCACAGGTCACCGGACCTCACACTCCGACCACATGGAAAACTAGGGCCGCACAAACTTTTCAGGATGATGTGTCGAGCACGATGGTACAACTAAATAGAACGTTAACATGTTCTTACTTAGTTACACCAACATAAAGTATCAAGCTTAAATACGCTTTATACAAAGCAAACAAGCTTATAATAAAATACAGTTATGTTATTACAAGCTTGCTTGAAGAGGCTCAAGTTCACAATAACACAACTATTTCCTCCTTCTACAGCTCTAAGCCTATTACATTGGCTGGTCGGGGCGCATGGCACTTACTGCTCGCCGCTTCCGATACCCTACTCGAGTCTCGGGGACTCTTGTGCTAGTCGAGCTGAAGGGGATGGCCCCGCCGGTGCCTGGCTGGTCGAGACCGCAGGCTTCATTGGTTGGCTTGCAGCTGATGGCATTTCCAGCTGACTTGTCGATGGCGTACCCTGTACAGGTGCTGTCCCACCTCCACACAGGTTAATATCGCCAATTATCTTTGACGACAAGTCTAGCTGGGCCGTCCAAAGCTCCTCTGCCTTGTCTGGGTCTACCTCCTTTGGGTACCCAGCCTCTAGGCGCTTGAGATCGATCAGGGGGTAGTGGGCACACACCATGCTTAGTACATGGGCACCCGTGTACTCACCCGCCTCCTTTATGAACTCTTGGAACCATCCCCACGCTTGTCTGCATCTCTCGACCAGTCCGAGCTGGGGCGTCCTCGGCTCTTCCTCTGTGAGCGCCGGGTCGATAAGGTCGAGGACGGGCACAATGCTAGTTGCCACTTCTTGGCACCGGTTCTTCCACGTGTCCCGCTCCTCGGTGGCCTTGAGGCATCGTGCTTTCCAGTTGTCATGCTCTTTGATCATGGCCTCTAGGTGCTTCTTGGCATTGACTTTCAAAACTGAACATAGTACAAGACATCAAATGTGATGACACGACAAGGCAAGGTAGGCAACAGAATGAGAAAGGTGATCTGGAATACTTACTTTTTAGTTCCTCCTTCATTTTGGTGGTGTGGTCTTGGAGTTGAGACTGGCTGCGTGCTAGTTTCTTGTTGTCCTCCTTTAGGCGACCACACTCTGCGGTCACACGGCTATTTTCCCCTTGGAGGCGGGTCATTTCAGCTTCTAAACCTGCATTACAGCTGTTACTGCCAAGAATACAACAACACAAGTCCTACACTTGCTATGATAAGATGAAAATTTACTTGTTTTCTCCCGCTCTTTGTTATTGAGCTGTCCGACTAGGTTTTGGTTCTGTGCTTCTCGCTCTATCCTCTCCTGGTCGGTGGCTTCAAGTTGGCGCCGCAAGCGTTCCACTTCGGCCGCCAGTTCTTTATTGGTCGCCGTGATCCCTTCAATCTGGTCGAAGCACCTCTTTCGGTATTTTGCGGTTTTCATCAAGTCCTGCATACAGACAAGCTAAGTCAGATAGTTCGACTACATAACAGGGTCAAGGATTCAAGCCAAACATACCTGGACTTCTGTCACCCGACGCTTGGCCGCCCGTTCGACTCTTAGGGTCTCTTTGACCTCTGGGATTTCTTCATGCATAACCCATTCGTCGTTCCGCCAGCGTGACACGTATACATGTTGTCGCCTATCTTGGGGACGGCCTAGGACCTCTTCTACTTCTTCCTCTTCAGCCTCCTATTCGGGAGGCGGCGCTAGTCTGGAGTCTGCTGACTCCACGACCACCATGGCTTTTCCATGAGCCGTCGCGTCAGCAAGAGTGCTCTGTGCCACTTCTGGCTGCTGCTCCTCGGCTAGATCCAGTTCCCTTGGCGCCAAGGTATCCGCCTCAGCAGGGTCTGTGCTCGGAGCACTTGCACTCTGCTCGGCTGTCTTCTCGACCAGCTGCTTGGGGACTGATGTCTGGTCGTCCGCCTGCTGAGGTCCTGGCGGAGTTCCTACTATAGGCTCCTCCACGGCTGGCTACTGGACAGTTTGTCCCGCCATTGCTGGCGAAGTTGTGCCACACCCGGCTAACTGGTCGAGGTTCTCGGTGGACGCCGACCTAATATATCAGAGACAAGTTCAGAAGATAATAGTATCCAATGCAAATTACAAGCTTACATCAAAGATATAGATACTTACAGCTTCGATTTGCGGAATGATGTGGCGAAGGAGCGTCTCCTCGGCCGCCCCTGCTCCGCGTGCTCGGTAGGTTCCATCGGGACTCTTTCCAACTCTGGTACAGGCGTCGGGGTTTGATGCTCGACGTTTCCCTCGCTTGTCCTCTATGTTGCAGTGGTCGGTGATGCGACCACTGCTGGCACAGAGGAGCCACCCTGCTCCGTCGACCCCATTTGTCTTCTCCTCTTTCGAGGGACGAGTCGGAAGATGTCCGCATCCTCTGCTTCATCGTCCGACAGGGGGAAGATGGCTTGGCGTCGTTTGCTGGCAGCCGGACGCTTGCCAGCGGCTCTGGTTGATGCATCCTCCACAGTCTCGAGTGCTACCTAGTGGACGTCGTCGGTCCTGGCGCTGGTCTGGGCGGCTGGGCCAGCAGCTTGCGGCCAATCCACACCAGGGGAGGCGACACGAACACTGCTGCCCGGTCACGACCATTACACTGAGACACAAAATGGGGACAACAATCAATTTCTTGTTACAACATGACTCTATAGTTAAAAGGAGGCATCATTTACCTTTGGGGGAGGTCGAGCCAGCTTGAAGGCGTGATCGATGTCGTTCAGCCTGACATAATTGGGATCGGCCAGGTTGAATAGCTCCCCAATCCTGGCCTTGATTTCTGTCTTGTTGAGCGGCTCTTTCCTGGTCCTTGTTGGATCTGCGCTCCCTGGTACTCGAAGCCTGGATGAACCCTCTTCTGGCAGGGCTGGATCCTTCGGCTGATGAAGTTCCCGACCACACTTGGGCCATCTAGCTTTCCCCACAGGATCATCCCGAGCAGTTCGGCGATCTGCTCCAGGTTCTCGGGCTTCTCTGTCCAGCTATTCTTCTTCTCCGGAATCAGCCCCACGTCGCACAGGGTGATGGTGTTCGGCTCTTCACGGATGTAGAACCACTTCTTGTACCACTCGTCCAGCGAGGTGTTCTAGGGGCAGTGCAAGTATTGGGCTTTCATGCCATCGCGCAGATTCAGGTAGACGCCTTTGGCTATCTTCGAGCCACCGCTCCCTTTCTTCCGAAGACAGAACAGGTGGCGAAAGAGGTCGAAATGGGGCTAGAAGCCACCATAAGACTCGCAGAGATGGATGAAGGTGGAAACAAGAAGAATCGAGTTGGGATGCAGATTGCAAATCCCAATCTCGTAATACAAGTAGAGACCCTGAAGGAAAGGGTGCACTGGAATCCCGAAACCCCGTTTGAAGAAGTCTTCGAAAACCACAATCTCACCTGGTTGTGGATCGGGGAAGCTTTCTCCTTTCGACGCACGCCATCCCGCGAGTGCCTTGTTGTGGAGCACTCCCATGGCGACGAGGTCTTCGATGGTCTGCTCATTGCTCCACGACTTCCACCACTCCTTCGCCATGACTCCGCCTTTCTTCTGGGCGTCTCTCTTCGCCATTAGTCTATCCTTACTAAGGGGGTGGATGCGGTGGCGAGGGGATTGGCGATGATTTTCGGAGGAATAGGGTTCGGTAGGAGGAAGAAGAAGGTTGCGGCGGCGAATGACAATGGGGAACAGTGTGAGTAACTTACCAGATCTACATTATATATAACAAAGAGCTCCGTCGTTTCGTCCGCTCGAGATTATTGGGAGACGTGCGCACGCGCCGTAGACAGTTGTTCACACAACCTTGAGATCTATGCCAATAAACGCGCTCCTTCGTTACCAGTGTACGCGCCTCTTCGTTGATAGTGTAAGAGGGCCCACACTGACACACCTCCATACAGGTGCCAAGCGACTGTTTGCCAGAAAAGAGTAAGAAGACAGAATGACGTACTATACCCATCTGCTTTTTTGACCAGGCGTGTTAGACTGGACTTGGCAGAGAATGGAGATAAATAAATACACCGAATAAATACATCAATGGCGTTAGTGTTTTTGATGCCTGTTTTGTGCTCAAGGATGGATCAGACTCTTACAATGCTCTGGGACCATCCAGACCACTGCCGTGCTCAAGGACTACCCAGACCACTGCCATGCTCGGGGACTGCCCAGACCACTGCCGTGCTCGTGGACCACCCAGACAACTGACGTGCTCGGGGACTACTCCGATCACTAACGTGCTCGGGGACTACTTCGACCACTGTCGTGCTCGGGGATTGCTCCGACCACTAACGTGCTCGGGGACTACTCCGACCACTGTCGCGCTCGAGCACTGCTCCGACAACTGATGTGCTCGGGGATTATCCCAACCACTGCTTGGAGAATCGTTCTCCTCGGCTACATGTGATTTGCACTCACATACAGTTGAGAGACATTTATTTAGACCTTGCTACAAGGCTCATACTTCGCCTTCCAGCAAGCTCGGGGACTACATCGGTATGATGCACCTGCCGGTGCATCTCGTATTGCCTATACGACGATTGGGTTCTCAACTTAACTGGGAATTCTTTTTAGACCCTGGCACCACGTGCCTACGTCACCTACTACCAGGCTCGGGGACTAAGTGGGCACACTTCACCTTGAGGTGAATGTGTTTTAATCGACCCCTATGCTTTGAATGATTGTAAGGATTACTATCGTGCTCGGGGACTGTCCCGACCACTGCTTGGAGAATCGTTCTCCTCGGCTACATGTGATTTGTACTCACATACAGTTGAGAGACATTTATTTAGACCTTGCTACAAGGCTCATACTTCGCCTTCCAGCAAGCTCGGGGACTACATCGGTACGATGCACCTGTCGGTGCATCTCGTATCGCCTGTACGACGATTGGGTTCTCAACTTAACTGGGAATTCTTTTTAGACCCTGGCACCACGTGCCTACATCACCTACTACCAGGCTCGGGGACTAAGTGGGCACACTTCACCTTGCGGTGAATGTGCTTGTTTTTCGACCACTACGCCTCTGATGATCAAAGATGCTACGCTTCAAGACGCACTTACATTTCTTTTCAGAAATACAAGTGGGCACACTTCCCGGGACAGAAATCTTTTTCTTTTTTCTTAAGAGCACCATACATTCTTCGGACAACCTATTTCTCCAGCGACGACGGTGGTCAAGAGACGTCAAGGACTCGAGCCTTACTTGTCGGAGAAGGTCGAAATGGCATGTCGCAGCATAATACATGGTGCTCGGGGACTAGCTGTGGGGGTATTAACCCCTATACCCTTACGGCTAAGCTTGGGCCGGCCCGGATCGATGGGACCGGTCCATCCGAAAGACGACGTGCGGCCCAACCAACCTGGTTGGAGTCCCGTGCAAGGAGTCAAGGCGGATTTGGCGATCAAGCAGGATCCTAGTCGGTTAGAATAGGAATCCTTATCCGGCCACATATGGTAATTGTAACTGACTAGGATTAGTTTCCAGATCTGTAACCCTGCCCCCCGGACTATATAAGGTGGGTAGGGGATCCCTCTAAAAAACATCTCTCATTGACATATAGCAATACAAATCAGACGCAGGACGTAGGTATTACGCCTTCTTGGCGGCCGAACCTGGATAAAACCTCGTGTCTGTCTTGCGTCACCGTCTTGTTTGTGGCTTGCGCATCTGTCTACCGACAATCTACTACCTTGGGCATACCCCTAGGTAGACTGCCGACCATATTTCATCGACAGTATGTGAAAGAGATGATGTTTTAACATGCTTGGTTCATATAAGCTTTTGGTAATAAGAACAAAAGTGTTAGGCAAGCTTATACGACCCAAGCCAACATGATGTACTCAAAAGATATGAAATAAGCATGAGTACAAGTAATGAAGCTCATTTGCATTGGAGTAAAACGTGGAAGCAAAGACAAATGAGCATAACACAAGTGATATGACATATAAAAAATTCAAAGTAGAGAGCACACATGTCATATATCACAATCACGTAGATATCACTATCACATAAATAGTAGTAAACATGAATGCATAATGTATCACACACACAAATGCATAATAGACTATCTCACATATAAAAACTCCAAATGTTTGACCACCGATAGCCTGCCACGGGGGTACCCGGGGCAGTATTGTTCGGGCTTCAGCGTATGCAGAACTCGACGGTTAACGCAACAGATAGTCGATTTATCCTGGTTCAGGCCCTCGATCGTAGATCGAGTAATAGCCTTACGTCCAGTCGGTGTTTGCCTTTGCGTTGGATTGATTGTGATATGTTGTGTTGTACAATCATTCTTCTGAACTCTCCCGATCTACGGAGCCCTGCCCTCCTTTATATAGTCAGGAGGCCAGAGTCCTAGTCGATTTACAATGAGATTTCCTAGTAGGATTACTTAATAGTTCTACTACTAGGATTTACACGGGAAGAATCCTAGTTAAACTAGATCTTCTCTCTCCCTTGCGGGGTATCCTGTGGGTCCCGTATCGACAAGCCCCCGAGCACTTCATGGTTGAGCTCTGAAAGTCTCGCTCTGCCCCTTCAAGTCTTGTTGAGTAGGAACAAGATGTCATCCGAGTGCTTTCTGGAGTGAAACCTTGTAGCGCTTCTTAGGATCTTTGAGTGCTGAAGAAAAAATACATCCATCTGGTTGTAGCCCCCGAGCCTCTTGCTATTTGGAACAAGGAGCTAGAGGATCTTGTCTTGAAGTTGTTCTGATTGTTCGGGGCAGTATTGTTCGGGCTTCAGCGTATACAGAACTCGATGGTTAACGCAACAGACAGTCGATTTATCCTGGTTCAGGCCCTCGATCGTAGATCGAGTAATAGCCTTACGTCCAGTCGGTGTTTGCCTTTGCATTGGATTGATTGTGATATGTTGTGTTGTACAATCGTTCTTCTGAACTCTCCCGATCTACAGAGCCCTGCCCTCCTTTATATAGTTAGGAGGCCAGAGTCCTAGTCGATTTACAATGAGATTTCCTAGTAGGATTACTTAATAGTTCTACTACTAGGATTTACACGGGAAGAATCCTAGTTAAACTAGATCTTCTCTCTCCCTTGCGGGGTATCCTGTGGGTCCCGTATCGACAAGCCCCCGAGCACTTCATGGTTGAGCTCTGAAAGTCTCGCTCTGCCCCTTCAAGTCTTGTTGAGTAGGAACAAGATGTCATCCGAGTGCTTTCTGGAGTGAAACCTTGTAGCGCTTCTTAGGATCTTTGAGTGCTGAAGAAAAAATACATCCATCTGGTTGTAGCCCTCGAGCCTCTTGCTATTTGGAACAAGGAGCTAGAGGATCTTGTCTTGAAGTTGTTCTGATTGTTCGTTGAAGTTTTATCAAAAAGAACTCGAATATGGCTCGTTCTGGGTTCTTTTTGTCGTACCGCAAGGGAGAGAGAAGATCTAGTTTAACTAGGATTCTTCCCGTGTAAATCCTAGTAGTAGAATTATTAAGTAATCCTACTAGGAAATCTCATTGTAAATCGACTAGGACTCTGGCCTCCTGACTATATAAAGGAGGGCAGGGCTTTGCTGCTCGGTTGTGCCAGGGTCGGCTAGGATTGCGGCCTAACCCGAGTGGGTCACCACGGCCTAGATAGGAGGAACCCGAGTAAAGTATGGATGGACAAGATTGTAACTGTAACCTAGCCCATCCTGTGGAATTCTCCTCACCCGGCCCCCACCTCCGAAGACAACTTCCTCTCATTTTCAGATGAGAAAAAGAAGCCAGAATGATCACGAGAGAAAGACTGAGCAAAGAGAAACGAGGCGTAAGAACAGAAGGAAAACAAGCATGCAAAAGAGGAGTAGCAATAAAACCTACCTGGAGCTTTTCACCAAAAGAAGTCGCGAGGGTCGACAAGCTCCCCCAGGCTACGGTCAGCTCTGATAACCGATGAGTGGCATCAAACTGTTGCACCACGTCACCGGAAAAAGAGGGGCCGCTGGAAGCAAGAGAAGGGGAAGGAGAAGCCGGCTGGGGCGAAGAAGGAATGACCAAAGCAACCTCCAGGGAAGCCAGAGCCAAACCCTCAGAAGGACCCGGCGCGACGGCCATAGTCACCTCTGGAGCGGCCAAGTCCGCAACTCCGCCAGGAAGCTCTGAAGCCCCCGCGGCGACTTCATCAACAGAATGTTGTGAGTCCCGAGGCTCGGAACTCGTTGGCGCGGCGGGAGGCAGAGAAGAAGTCGATGAAGAAATGAGAGAAGATGAAACACTGAAAAATGATAAAAGGAAGCACCATTAAGAACCAGAGGAAGGAAGATAAAAGCCAAAAGATAAAGCTAGAATCTACTCACCCAACCACTTTCTTCTTTGCGAAGCCAAGAGAAGGCCTCACAGGGGGAACCACGACGGCGAAGACGTCCCCGCCACCCGACGACGGGCACGGGATAACCGACAATGGAGCCGCGGAAGAAGCCGGGGCTGGAGCCATGGAAGAACCCCGCACTAGAGGAGCAGTAGAGCTCGGGGCAGAGGCAACCAAAGAACTCGATACCGGAACTTCAGGAGAAGTCGGCGCGGGAGTCTCGGAAGAACTCGCACCCGACCTCCGATTACTTCAAAAAGTTCAAAACTAAAAGTCAAGACAAAGAAGAGAAATTCAATACAACAAGAATATAAAAAACAACTCACTGCCGCATGACGAGGGGGACTTCATCATCCTCTTCTTCCTCAGCCAAGGAAACCAGAGCACCTGCTGAAAAGAGAATAAAAGTACTCAGATCAAGAGAGAGACATGAAAATAAAGGAACAAAGAGTATTAAATGTGCTCACCTAAGAGCATGCTAGCAACGACTGGAGTACATGAGGGAGTACTTGGTTTGCGAGGCTTCTTGGAGACAGGCAGGCCAGATGAAGACCCATCCGTTCGCCCCCTCTTCGGGACGCTACGAGGGCCGCGAGGGACTAAACGAGGAACATATTCTTCATATACATCAACAAATCCGGAAGAAACCCCAGGAAGGGCTGTAGAGGTTTAGGACTTACTAATTGCAGAGGTTCCAGCTAAACGATCCCCAGTCTCCGCCACGGTAGGGAGAACATCAAGGGGGATCGGATCGACAAAGTTTTGCCCAAGCTCCTGTGAAAAAGAATAAAACAACCGAGACAAAGAAAAGCTAAGCAAGAACGGATGCAACAAAAGTATATAAAGTACTCAAACAAAAAGATAGACAACTCACAGCTGGAGGCGGGTTGATAGCCGAGAACTCAGAGACGGCAGGAGGAATGACGCTCACTCCTTTCAGCATCTTCTGGAGATGCTCGAGTACCTCCTCAACGGTCAGCTCAAGAGCTGGAACCATGCGTGAAGGATCCTCGGCCCCAGAATACTCAAAGCCGAGATGCTCCCGTTCCTTCAAAGGCTGAACCTGGCGACGAAGGAAGCTTGAAACAATACCAAAGCCGGTCAAACCCTGCTGTTTCAGCATGCTAATCCTATCAAGGAGTGGCTGGATCGCTTGAATCTCAGCAGGTGACTCAAGCTTCTTGTCCCATCGGTCATTCACCACAGGACCAGATCCGGAGTGGACGACAAGGGAAGGGATCAAATTGGCAGCGTAGAACCACTCGGCACGCCAATCTTTGACAGAATCGACCAGGTCATAATCAAAAAACTTAATTATGAGACCCTAGCGAAACTGAATCCCGCAACCGCCGAGGGCGCTAGTTTCTTCACGGCGGGGTTGAGGTTTCAGACGAAAGAAAAAGCGAAAAAGAGATAGAGAAGGAGGGATCCCAAGGAAGGCTTCACAAAGGTGAACAAAAACAGAAAGATGGAGAATGGCATTGGGGGTTAGATGGTTCAGACTAACCCCGAAATAACCAAGAAACTGATGAAGGAAGGCAGAAGCAGGAAGACAAAGTCCAGCGCGGACAAAGGAAACAAAAAGGACAATCTCACCAGGACCCGGAGCCGGAACCCGATGCTCGCCCGGAACTCTCCATTCAGCGATGACTTTGCTTTGGATCAAGCCATCGCTAACGAGCTCGCGCAGCTGGTCTTCGCTTGTTGTTGGAGCCGGCCAAACCTTCTGAGCTGCCCTCATGGCCACAAACTCCTGGTTTTCAATCAAAGAGAGGGATGACTCCTCGTCCACGAAAGTCGCCTGAGACTTGCTTGCGGTTTTCTTCTTTCCCATGAACTGGTGGAGGCAAAAAAGACACTAAGGAAGATGAAGCTAGGATGATGGTGCTCAGGTGATGGCGACAATGACGGCGGTGGATTTCTGAGAGCTAGGGTTTAAAGGCAAGAGCTGGACAGCAAAGGAAAGGAAGATAAAAGGTCTTTAAATAGATTTTTCAGTGATACAAACAGCCCACAAGGCCCGTTAAAACACAATGTGGGAACGCAACGGTCCATTTACCAACGCAGCTAAAACGACGGAGGGCACGAATCCACACAATGGTACAAACCAACGGGCAGATTTCAGACTTATCCGTCCAATGCCACGGCAGGGTTATCAGATTGATACAAGAACAACCCGTCAAGCCAAGAAGAAAGAAAGAAGAAAGAGAGGGTTACCTCACGAGGAACAAAAGAACCCGGTTATGTAAGAAAGAACTCGGTAGTCTCACGAACGACAGGGATCACAACAGAAAAGTCAAAGACAACTCAGAAGACAAGATTCGTTACATTACAAGCGACTTCAAAAATAGAAGATTACAAATCTTACAAGACCCAACGAACTCGGCACCACGAAAAGCAAAGTAGCAAAGAGGAACACAGACACGACTAGGCCCTGGAACGACTACGTGTCCCAAATTGCTACTCGGAAGGACAGACCGCCATCAGATACACTGTTTTCTTCAAAGGACGGACGCAGTGCATCCAAGGCGGAAATCGGCAGCACGGCAGGGCAACATGGAGCAGAGAAGGCCGGCGGGCATCTGTCTACCCAAGACCGATGTGATGCTAGATATGGTGTTGATCTACACCGGACAGTCTCAAGACAGGCGACGAGGATCAACCCAGAACTGCCGGATGAAGGAACGAAGCCCACATCATAAGACTTCCTCCAACTACCACCACGTACATCCTGGCACAATGCTGTCGTGGGATTAGCCTACCTCTAATCCCTATCACAAGACTTCCTCCAGCTACAACAAGACACACAGGAACTACGAAATATGCCCGGGGGCTGCTCTACTTCACAAACTACCATGTTCATGACCACCAAGGTTTCAACAGAATGTCCAATGGATGAAAACAAGCACTCCGGGACAGTATTTATAGACCAAAGGATCAGCGCACATGGACTAGGAGTACCAACGAAATAAGCCTAACAAAGAACACAGTGAAAAGACAGGACTCAATAATAGATGACTCAGGCGAGAGGAAGCAGTACTCGAAGACGGGCATATTCGGAAGAATATACCAGCACAGTACAACCCATGAACAAAAGGCATTTACACTCAACCACCACCATACAACTACATCTGACAACAGCAGACCATCAAAGAATATGCCAAGACCTTGCATCCGAGTTCTTCCTGAACAAAACAACATGGATATACGCTCGGAGGCTCGGCCAACACCATAGCTACCCGGTTTTCATTTCAACTACTCCCGGAGGCTCGGAACCAAAGACAAAGGACCAAGAATACAAGGAACTCAAGACTACAACGATGACGATACATCAAGACTCTTCTGACTTCTTTTCTAAAGAGAAGAACTCGGAGAAAGCGCGGAGCTGCGGGATAGACCCAAAAGCACGAGGCTCGGGGGCTACACTCAGTGAGTGTAATTTCACCCAAAAGGAACCCGGACATAAGATTGGAGACTGCGTGCCGCGAAACTACTCGGATGATGGTTTAATCCAAGACTAAAAGGCCGCTTTAGAAAGATGCCACGGCCGCTTCGGAAAGATGCCGTGAAACTACTCGGACGATGACATAATCCAAGTCTTGAGGACTACTTCAGAACACAAATTTTCAAACAACATAAAGGATCAAGACCCTCCAACTTTTTGTTCCAAATAGCAAGAGGCTCGGGGGCTACACTCAGTGAGTGCACTTTTTCTTCGAAAAAGCACACGTCACCAAAAGACTTCCTCAACGCAGACCATTTCAAGACATTACGACAAAAAGAACCCAGAACGAGCCATATTCGAGTTCTTTTTGATAAAACTTCAACGAACAATCAGAACAACTTCAAGACAAGATCCTCCAGCTCCTTGTTCCAAATAGCAAGAGGCTCGGGGGCTACAACCAGATGGATGTATTTTTTCTTCAGCACTCAAAGATCCTAAGAAGCGCTACAAGGTTTCACTCCAGAAAGCACTCGGATGACATCTTGTTCCTACTCAACAAGACTTGAAGGGGTAGAGCGAGACTTTCAGAGCTCAACCATGAAGTGCTCGGGGGCTTGTCGATACGGGACCCACAGGATACCCCGCAAGGGAGAGAGAAGATCTAGTTTAACTAGGATTCTTCCTGTGTAAATCCTAGTAGTAGAACTATTAAGTAATCCTACTAGGAAATCTTATTGTAAATCGACTAGGACTCTGGCCTCCTGACTATATAAAGGAGGGCAGGGCTCCGTAGATCGGGAGAGTTCAGAAGAATGATTGTACAACACAACATATCACAATCAATCCAACGCAAAGGCAAACACCGACTGGACATAAGGCTATTACTCGATCTACGATCGAGGGCCTAAACCAGGATAAATCGACTGTCTGTTGCGTTAACCGTCGAGTTCTGCATACGCTGAAGCCCGAACAATACTGCCCCGGGTACCCCCGTGGTAGGCTATCAGTGGTCAAACATCGACAGGCTTCACAAAGGTGAACAAAAATAGAAAGATGGAGAACGGCATTGGGGGTTAGATGGTTCAGACTAACCCCGAAATAACCAAGAAACTGATGAAGGAAGGCGGAAGCAGGAAGACAAAGTCCAGCGCGGACAAAGGAAACAAAAAGGACAATCTCACCAGGACCCGGAGCCGGAACCCGATGCTCGCCCGGAACTCTCCATTCAGCGATGACTTTGCTTTGGATCAAGCCATCGCTAACGAGCTCGCGCAGCTGGTCTTCGCTTGTTGTTGGAGCCGGCCAAACCTTCTGAGCTGCCCTCATGGCCACAAACTCCTGGTTTTCAATCAAAGAGAGGGATGACTCCTCGTCCACGAAAGTCGCCTGAGACTTGCTTGCGGTTTTCTTCTTTCCCATGAACTGGTGGAGGCAAAAAAGACACTAAGGAAGATGAAGCTAGGATGATGGTGCTCGGGTGATGGCGACAATGACGGCGGTGGATTTCTGAGAGCTAGGGTTTAAAGGCAAGAGCTGGACAGCAAAGGAAAGGAAGATAAAAGGTCCTTAAATAGATTTTTCAGTGATACAAACGGCCCACAAGGCCCGTTAAAACACAATGTGGGAACGCAACAGTCCATTTACCGACGCAGCTAAAACGATGGAGGGCATGAATCCACACAATGGTACAAACCAACAGGCAGATTTTAGACTTATCCGTCCAACGCCACGGCAGGGTTATCAGATTGATACAAGAACAACCCGTCAAGCCAAGAAGAAAGAAAGAAGAAAGAGAGGGTTACCTCACGAGGAACAAAAGAACCCGGTTATGTAAGAAAGAACTCGGTAGTCTCACGAACGACAGGGATCACAACAGAAAAGTCAAAGACAACTCAGAAGACAAGATTCGTTACATTACAAGCGACTTCAAAAATAGAAGATTACAAATCTTACAAGACCCAACGAACTCGGCACCATGAAAAGCAAAGTAGCAAAGAGGAACACAGACACGACTAGGCCCTGGAACGACTACGTGTCCCAAATTGCTACTCGGAAGGACAGACCGCCATCAGATACACTGTTTTCTTCAAAGGACGGACGCAGTGCATCCAAGGCGGAAATCGGCAGCACGGCAGGGCAACATGGAGCAGAGAAGGCCGGCGGGCATCTGTCTACCCAAGACCGATGTGATGCTAGATATGGTGTTGATCTGCACCGGACAGTCTCAAGACAGGCGACGAGGATCAACCCAGAACTGCCGGATGAAGGAACGAAGCCCACATCACAAGACTTCCTCCAACTACCACCACGTACATCCTGGCACAATGCTGTCGTGGGATTAGCCTACCTCTAATCCCTATCACAAGACTTCCTCCAGCTACAACAAGACACACAGGAACTACGAAATATGCCCGGGGGCTGCTCTACTTCACAAACTACCATGTTCATGACCACCAAGGTTTCAACAGAATGTCCAATGGATGAAAACAAGCACTCCGGGACAGTATTTATAGACCAAAGGATCAGCGCACATGGACTAGGAGTACCAACGAAATAAGCCTAACAAAGGACACAGTGAAAAGACAGGACTCAATAATAGATGACTCAGGCGAGAGGAAGCAGTACTCGAAGACGGGCATATTCGGAAGAATATACCAGCACAGTACAACCCGTGAACAAAAGGCATTTACACTCAACCACCACCATACAACTACATCTGACAACAGCAGACCATCAAAGAATATGCCAAGACCTTGCATCCGAGTTCTTCCTGAACAAAACAACATGGATATACGCTCGGAGGCTCGGACAACACCATAGCTACCCGGTTTTCATTTCAACTACTCCCGGAGGCTCGGAACCAAAGACAAAGGACCAAGAATACAAGGAACTCAAGACTACAACGATGACGATACATCAAGACTCTTCTGACTTCTTTTCTAAAGAGAAGAACTCGGAGAAAGCGCGGAGCTGCGGGATAGACCCAAAAGCACGAGGCTCGGGGGCTACACTCAGTGAGTGTAATTTCACCCAAAAGGAACCCGGACATAAGATTGGAGACTGCGTGCCGCGAAACTACTCGGATGATGGTTTAATCCAAGACTAAAAGGCCGCTTCAGAAAGATGCCGCGGCCGCTTCGGAAAGATGCCGTGAAACTACTCGGACGATGACATAATCCAAGTCTTGAGGACTACTTCAGAACACAAATTTTCAAACAACATAAAGGATCAAGACCCTCCAACTTTTTGTTCCAAATAGCAAGAGGCTCGGGGGCTACACTCAGTGAGTGCACTTTTTCTTCGAAAAAGCACACGTCACCAAAAGACTTCCTCAACGCAGCCCATTTCAAGACATTACGACAAAAAGAACCCAGAACGAGCCATATTCGAGTTCTTTTTGATAAAACTTCAACGAACAATCAGAACAACTTCAAGACAAGATCCTCCAGCTCCTTGTTCCAAATAGCAAGAGGCTCGGGGGCTACAACCAGATGGATGTATTTTTTCTTCAGCACTCAAAGATCCTAAGAAGCGCTACAAGGTTTCACTCCAGAAAGCACTCGGATGACATCTTGTTCCTACTCAACAAGACTTGAAGGGGTAGAGCGAGACTTTCAGAGCTCAACCATGAAGTGCTCGGGGGCTTGTCGATACGGGACCCACAGGATACCCCGCAAGGGAGAGAGAAGATCTAGTTTAACTAGGATTCTTCCTGTGTAAATCCTAGTAGTAGAACTATTAAGTAATCCTACTAGGAAATCTCATTGTAAATCGACTAGGACTCTGGCCTCCTGACTATATAAAGGAGGGCAGGGCTCCGTAGATCGGGAGAGTTCAGAAGAATGATTGTACAACACAACATATCACAATCAATCCAACGCAAAGGCAAACACCGACTGGACGTAAGGCTATTACTCGATCTACGATCGAGGGCCTAAACCAGGATAAATCGACTGTCTGTTGCGTTAACCGTCGAGTTCTGCATACGCTGAAGCCCGAACAATACTACCTCGGGTACCCCCGTGGTAGGCTATCGGTGGTCAAACATCGATAGGCTTCACAAAGGTGAACAAAAACAGAAAGATGGAGAACGGCATTGGGGGTTAGATGGTTCAGACTAACCCCGAAATAACCAAGAAACTGATGAAGGAAGGCGGAAGCAGGAAGACAAAGTCCAGCGCAGACAAAGGAAATAAAAAGGACAATCTCACCAGGACCCGGAGCCGGAACCCGATGCTCGCCCGGAACTCTCCATTCAGCGATGACTTTGCTTTGGATCAAGCCATCGCTAACGAGCTCGCGCAGCTGGTCTTCGCTTGTTGTTGGAGCCGGCCAAACCTTCTGAGCTGCCCTCATGGCCACAAACTCCTGGTTTTCAATCAAAGAGAGGGATGACTCCTCGTCCACGAAAGTCGCCTGAGACTTGCTTGCAGTTTTCTTCTTTCCCATGAACTGGTGGAGGCAAAAAAAGACACTAAGGAAGATGAAGCTAGGATGATGGTGCTCGGGTGATGGCGACAATGACGGCGGTGGATTTCTGAGAGCTAGGGTTTAAAGGCAAGAGCTGGACAGCAAAGGAAAGGAAGATAAAAGGTCTTTAAATAGATTTTTCAGTGATACAAACGGCCCACAAGGCCCGTTAAAACACAATGTGGGAACGCAACGGTCCATTTACCGACGCAGCTAAAACGACGGAGGGCACGAATCCACACAATGGTACAAACCAACAGGCAGATTTCAGACTTATCCGTCCAACGCCACGGCAGGGTTATCAGATTGATACAAGAACAACCCGTCAAGCCAAGAAGAAAGAGAGGGTTACCTCACGAGGAACAAAAGAACCCGGTTATGTAAGAAAGAACTCGGTAGTCTCACGAACGACAGGGATCACAACAGAAAAGTCAAAGACAACTCAGAAGACAAGATTCGTTACATTACAAGCGACTTCAAAAATAGAAGATTACAAATCTTACAAGACCCAACGAACTCGGCACCACGAAAAGCAAAGTAGCAAAGAGGAACACAGACATGACTAGGCCCTGGAACGACTACGTGTCCCAAATTGCTACTTGGAAGGACAGACCGCCATTAGATACACTGTTTTCTTCAAAGGACGGACGCAGTGCATCCAAGGCGGAAATCGGCAGCACGGCAGGGCAACATGGAGCAGAGAAGGCCGACGGGCATCTGTCTACCCAAGACCGATGTGATGCTAGATATGGTGTTGATCTGCACCGGACAGTCTCAAGACAGGCGACGAGGATCAACCCAGAACTGCCGGATGAAGGAACGAAGCCCACATCACAAGACTTCCTCCAACTACCACCACGTACATCCTGGCACAATGCTGTCGTGGGATTAGCCTACCTCTAATCCCTATCACAAGACTTCCTCCAGCTACAACAAGACACACAGGAACTACGAAATATGCCTGGGGGCTGCTCTACTTCACAAACTACCATGTTCATGACCACCAAGGTTTCAACAGAATGTCCAATGGATGAAAACAAGCACTCCGGGACAGTATTTATAGACCAAAGGATCAGCGCACATGGACTAGGAGTACCAACGAAATAATCCTAACAAAGGACACAGTGAAAAGACAGGACTCAATAATAGATGACTCAGGCGAGAGGAAGCAGTACTCGAAGACGGGCATATTCGGAAGAATATACCAGCACAGTACAACCCATGAACAAAAGGCATTTACACTCAACCACCACCATAAAACTACATCTGACAACAGCAGACCATCAAAGAATATGCCAAGACCTTGCATCCGAGTTCTTCCTGAACAAAACAACATGGATATACGCTCGGAGGCTCGGCCAACACCATAGCTACCCGGTTTTCATTTCAACTACTCCCGGAGGCTCGGAACCAAAGACAAAGGACCAAGAATACAAGGAACTCAAGACTACAACGATGACGATACATCAAGACTCTTCTGACTTCTTTTCTAAAGAGAAGAACTCGGAGAAAGCGCGGAGCTGCGGGATAGACCCAAAAGCATGAGGCTCGGGGGCTACACTCAGTGAGTATAATTTCACCCAAAAGGAACCCGGACATAAGATTGGAGACTGCGTGCCGTGAAACTACTCGGATGATGGTTTAATCCAAGACTAAAAGGCCGCTTCGGAAAGATGCCGCGGCCGCTTCGGAAAGATGCCGTGAAACTACTCGGACGATGACATAATCCAAGTCTTGAGGACTACTTCAGAACACAAATTTTCAAACAACATAAAGGATCAAGACCCTCCAACTTTTTGTTCCAAATAGCAAGAGGCTCGGGGGCTACACTCAGCGAGTGCACTTTTTCTTCAAAAAAGCACACGTCACCAAAAGACTTCCTCAACGCAGACCATTTCAAGACATTACGACAAAAAGAACCCGGAACGAGCCATATTCGAGTTCTTTTTGATAAAACTTCAACGAACAATCAGAACAACTTCAAGACAAGATCCTCCAGCTCCTTGTTCCCAATAGCAAGAGGCTCGGGGGCTACAACCAGATGGATGTATTTTTTCTTCAGCACTCAAAGATCCTAAGAAGCGCTACAAGGTTTCACTCCAGAAAGCACTCGGATGACATCTTGTTCCTACTCAACAAGACTTGAAGGGGTAGAGCGAGACTTTCAGAGCTCAACCATGAAGTGCTCGGGGGCTTGTCGATACGGGACCCATAGGATACCCCGCAAGGGAGAGAGAAGATCTAGTTTAACTAGGATTCTTCCTGTGTAAATCCTAGTAGTAGAACTATTAAGTAATCCTACTAGGAAATCTCATTGTAAATCGACTAGGACTCTGGCCTCCTGACTATATAAAGGAGGGCAGGGCTCCGTAGATCGGGAGAGTTCAGAAGAACGATTGTACAACACAACATATCACAATCAATCCAACGCAAAGGCAAACACCGACTGGACGTAAGGCTATTACTCGATCTACGATCGAGGGCCTGAACTAGGATAAATCGACTGTCTGTTGCGTTAACCGTCGAGTTCTGCATACGCTGAAGCCCGAACAATACTGCCCCGGGTACCCCCGTGGCAGGCTATCGGTGGTCAAACATCGACAGGCTTCACAAAGGTGAACAAAAACAGAAAGATGGAGAACGGCATTGGGGGTTAGATGGTTCAGACTAACCCTGAAATAACCAAGAAACTGATGAAGGAAGGCGGAAGCAGGAAGACAAAGTCTAGCGCGGACAAAGGAAACAAAAAGGACAATCTCACCAGGACCCAGAGCCGGAACCCGATGCTCACTCGGAACTCTCCATTCAGCGATGACTTTGCTTTGGATCAAGCCATCACTAACGAGCTCGCGCAGCTGGTCTTCGCTTGTTGTTGGAGCCGGCCAAACCTTCTGAGCTGCCCTCATGGCCACAAACTCCTGGTTTTCAATCAAAGAGAGGGATGACTCCTCGTCCACGAAAGTCGCCTAAGACTTGCTTGTGGTTTTCTTCTTTCCCATGAACTGGTGGAGGCAAAAAAGACACTAAGGAAGATGAAGCTAGGATGATGGTGCTCGGGTGATGGCGACAATGACGGCGGCGGATTTCTGAGAGCTAGGGTTTAAAGGCAAGAGCTGGACAGCAAAGGAAAGGAAGATAAAAGGTCTTTAAATAGATTTTTTAGTGATACAAACGGCCCACAAGGCCCGTTAAAACACAATGTGGGAACGCAACGGTCCATTTACCGACGCAGCTAAAACGACAGAGGGCACGAATCCACACAATGGTACAAACCAACGGGCAGATTTCAGACTTATCCGTCCAACGCCACGGCAGGGTTATCAGATTGATACAAGAACAACCCGTCAAGCCAAGAAGAAAGAAAGAAGAAAGAGAGGGTTACCTCACGAGGAACAAAAGAACCCAGTTATGTAAGAAAGAACTCGGTAGTCTCACGAACGACAGGGATCACAATAGAAAAGTCAAAGACAACTCAGAAGACAAGATTCGTTACATTACAAGCGACTTCAAAAATAGAAGATTACAAATCTTACAAGACCCAACGAACTCGGCACCACGAAAAGCAAAGTAGCAAAGAGGAACACAGACACGACTAGGCCCTGGAATGACTACGTGTCCCAAATTGCTACTCGGAAGGATAGACCGCCATCAGATAGAATGTTTTCTTCAAAGGACGGACGCAGTGCATCCAAGGCGGAAATCGGCAGCACGACAGGGCAACATGGAGCAGAGAAGGCCGGCGGGCATCTGTCTACCCAAGACCGATGTGATGCTAGATATGGTGTTGATCTGCACCGGACAGTCTCAAGACAGGCGACGAGGATCAACCCAGAACTGCCGGATGAAGGAACGAAGCCCACATCACAAGACTTCCTCCAACTACCACCACGTACATCCTGGCACAATGCTATCGCGGGATTAGCCTACCTCTAATCCCTATCACAAGACTTCCTCCAGCTACAACAAGACACACAGGAACTACGAAATATGCCCGGGGGCTGCTCTACTTCACAAACTACCATGTTCATGACCACCAAGGTTTCAACAGAATGTCCAATGGATGAAAACAAGCGCTCTGGGACAGTATTTATAGACCAAAGGATCGGCGCACATGGACTAGGAGTACCAACGAAATAAGCCTAACAAAGGACACAGTGAAAAGACAGGACTCAATAATAGATGACTCAGGCGAGAGGAAGCAGTACTCGAAGATGGGCATATTCGGAAGAATATACCAGCACAGTACAACCCGTGAACAAAAGGCATTTACACTCAACCACCACCATACAACTACATCTGACAACAGCAGACCATCAAAGAATATGCCAAGACCTTGCATCCGAGTTCTTCCTAAACAAAACAACATGGATATACGCTCAGAGGCTCGGCCAACACCATAGCTACCCGGTTTTCATTTCAACTACTCCCGGAGGCTCGGAACCAAAGACAAAGGACCAAGAATACAAGGAACTCAAGACTACAACGACGACGATACATCAAGACTCTTCCGACTTCTTTTCTAAAGAGAAGAACTCGGAGAAAGCGCGGAGCTACGGGATAGACCCAAAAGCACGGGCTTCAGCGTATGCAGAACTCGACGGTTAACGCAACAGACAGTCGATTTATCCTGGTTCAGGCCCTCGATCGTAGATCGAGTAATAGCCTTACGTCTAGTCAGTGTTTGCCTTTGCGTTGGATTGATTGTGATATGTTGTGTTGTACAATCGTTCTTCTGAACTCTCCCGATCTCCGAAGAAAGATGAAGATTTGATGCTATATATTGCGGCAACTCCTACCGTAATCAGCACTGCAATAGTCATAGAAAGAGAAGAACAAGGGCGCGTGTATAAAGTGCAACATCCCGTATACTACATCAGCGAAGTACTGTCAGAGTCCAAAATCCGGTACCCGCATGTACAAAAACTACTCTACGCTCTACTCATTACCTCACGGAAGCTTCGCCACTATTTCGAAAGCCACAAGATTACCGTGGTGACAGATTTTCCACTCGGAGACATCCTACACAATAAAGATGCCACGGGGCGCATATCCAAGTGGGCAGTTGAAATTGGAGCTCTTGACATCAATTTCACCCCACGGAAAGCAATCAAATCTCAAGCCCTCGCCGATTTCGTGGCCGAATGGACAGAGATTCAACAGCCTTTATCAGATACAATCCTTGACCACTGGAAGATGTACTTTGATGGATCACTCAAACTAGGTGGGGCCGGTGCAGGCGTTCTCCTCATTTCTCCAGAAGGAAAACAACTCAAGTACGTCCTTCAGATATTATGGCAAGCTACAAATAACGAAGCAGAATATGAAGCCCTCATCCACGGGCTACGAGTGGCGATTACCCTTGGAATAAAAAGATTACTCGTATACGGTGATTCAGCAGTAGTCATCAACCAAGTCAACAAAGATTGGGATTGCACCAAAGAAAACATGGGTGCTTATTATGCTGAAATCCGGAAACTTGAAAAACATTTCCAAGGATTAGAAATTTTACACGTCCTACATGATTCCAACATTGCAGCAGATGTCCTTGCCAAGCTCGGATCAGACAGAGCAAAGGTTCCACCCGGCGTATTTATAGAAGAGCTATCAGTTCCCTCTATCAAACAACCCGGCGAAACAACACATGAAATTCAGGCTAAAGGCGTTCAGATCTTGGTAATCAACACTTCATGGAGCCAAGTTTTCATCGACTATATCAAAGAAAATAAACTGCCAGCAGATAAAGCAGAGGCCACCCAAGTTGTTCGCTGAAGCAAAAACTACGTTCTAGTAGGAGATAAACTTTACAGAAGAGCAACATCATCAGGAGTACTCCTAAAATGTGTCTCATTTGAAGAAGGCAAAGAGATCCTAGATGAAATACACTCAGGTTGCTGTGGAAATCATGCCGCTTCAAGGACACTAGTTGGCAAAGCATTTCACACCGGATTCTACTGGCCAACCGCTTTGAAAGACGCAGAAGAACTTGTCAGAAAATGCAAAGGTTGCCAAATGTTTGCAAGACAAGCCCATGTACCAGCTCACAATCTTATCTGCATCCCACCCGCTTGGCCCTTTTCCTGCTGGGGGCTAGATCAAGTGGGACCCCTGAAGAAAGCAAAAGGCGGCTTCGAGTATATCTTCGTAGCAATCGACAAATTCACCAAGTGGATTGAATACAAACCACTCGCGAAGTACAGCACAACCAAAGCGGTCGAGTTCATCCAAGACATTATGCACCGCTTCGGCATGCCCAATCGAATCATCACAGATCTAGGCTCCCCTTTCACAGCTACAGAATTCAAGAGCTGGGCACAAGACTGTGGTTTCAGTATAGACTACGCGTCTGTTGCACATCCAGAAGCCAACGGACAAGTAGAAAGGGCTAATGGACTCATACTAGCCGGATTAAAGCCAAGGTTATACGAAGAACTAGCGGACTATGGGTCCAAATGGATTGAAGAATTACCAAAAGTAGTATGGGGACTACGAACTCAAATAAGCAGGGCAACAGGCTACTCACCCTTCTTCCTAGTTTATGGGTCAGAGGCTGTACTGCCCGCCGACTTGATCTGGACATCCCCAAAGATAGAGCAATACGATGAAGGAGAAGCAGAACACACAAGAAGATTAGAACTCGACAGTTCAGAAGAAATCAGAGTAAACGCTACCCTCCAATCAGCCAGATACCTACAAGGTTTAAGATGGCATTACAACAAAAGTACCCAACCCCGATCACTACAAGTCGGAGACTTAGTACTAAGAAGGATACAGAAGACTGACGGACGACATAAGCTACTCAGTCCATGGGAAGGTCTGTTCATTGTCACAAAAGTCGCCTAAGACTTGCTTGCGGTTTTCTTCTTTCCCATGAACTGGCGGAGGCAAAAAAGACACTAAGGAAGATGAAGCTAGGATGATGGTGCTCAGGTGATGGCGACAATGATGGCAGCGGATTTCTGAGAGCTAGGGTTTAAAGGCAAGAGCTGGACAGCAAAGGAAAAGAAGATAAAAGGTCTTTAAATAGATTTTTCAGTGATACAAATGGCCCACAAGGCCCGTTAAAACACAATGTGGGAACGCAACGGTCCATTTACCAATGCAGCTAAAACAATGGAGGGCACGAATCCACACAACGGTACAAACCAACGGGCAGATTTCAGACTTATCCGTCCAACGCCACGGCAGGGTTATCAGATTGATACAAGAACAACCCGTCAAGCCAAGAAGAAAGAAAGAAGAAAGAGAGGGTTACCTCACGAGGAACAAAAGAACCCGGTTATGTAAGAAAGAACTCGGTAGTCTCATGAATGATAGGGATCACAACAGAAAAGTCAAAGACAACTCAGAAGACAAGATTCGTTACATTACAAGCGACTTCCAAAATAGAAGATTACAAATCTTACAAGACCCAACGAACTCGGCACCATGAAAAGCAAAGTAGCAAAGAGGAACACGGACACGACTAGGCCCTAGAACGACTACGTGTCCCAAATTGCTACTCGGAAGGACAGACCGCCATCAGATACACTGTTTTCTTCAAAGGACGGACGCAGTGCATCCAAGGCGGAAATCGGCAGCACGGCAGGGCAACATGGAGCAGAGAAGGCCGGCGGGCATCTGTCTACCCAAGACCGATGTGATGCTGGATATGGTGTTGATCTGCACCGGACAGTCTTAAGACAGGCGACGAGGATCAACCCAGAACTGCCGGATGAAGGAACGAAGCCCACATCACAAGACTTCCTCCAACTACCACCACGTACATCCTGGCACAATGCTGTCGCGGGATTAGCCTACCTCTAATCCCTATCACAAGACTTCCTCCAGCTACAACAAGACACACAGGAACTACGAAATATGCCTGGGGGCTGCTCTACTTCACAAACTACCATGTTCATGACCACCAAGGTTTCAACAGAATGTCCAATGGATGAAAACAAGCACTCCGGGACAGTATTTATAGACCAAAGGATCGGCGCACATGGACTAGGAGTACCAACGAAATAAGCCTAACAAAGGACACAGTGAAAAGACAGGACTCAATAATAGATGACTCAGGCGAGAGGAAGCAGTACTCGAAGATGGGCATATTCGGAAGAATATACCAGCACAGTACAACCCGTGAACAAAAGGCATTTACACTCAACCACCACCATACAACTACATCTGACAATAGCAGACCATCAAAGAATATGCCAAGACCTTGCATCCGAGTTCTTCCTGAACAAAACAACATGGATATATGCTCGGAGGCTCGGCCAACACCATAGCTACCCGGTTTTCATTTCAACTACTCCCGGAGGCTCGGAACCAAAGACAAAGGACCAAGAATACAAGGAACTCAAGACTACAACGACGATGATACATCAAGACTCTTCTAACTTCTTTTCTAAAGAGAAGAACTCGGAGAAAGCGCGGAGCTATGGGATAGACCCAAAAGCACGAGGCTCGGGGGCTACACTCAGTGAGTGTAATTTCACCCAAAAGGAACCCGGACATAAGATCGGAGACTGCGTGCCGCGAAACTACTCGGATGATGGTTTAATCCAAGACTAAAAGGCCGCTTCGGAAAGATGCCGCGAAACTACTCGGACGATGACATAATCCAAGTCTTGAGGACTACTTCAGAACACAAATTTTCAAACAACATAAAGGATCAAGACCCTCCAACTTTTTGTTCCAAATAGCAAGAGGCTCGGGGGCTACACTCAGTGAGTGCATTTTTTCTTCGAAAAAGCACACGTCACCAAAAGACTTCCTCAACGCAGACCATTTCAAGACATTACGACAAAAAGAACCCGGAACGAGCCATATTTGAGTTCTTTTTGATAAAACTTCAACGAACAATCAGAACAACTTCAAGACAAGATCCTCCAGCTCCTTGTTCCAAATAGCAAGAGGCTCGGGGGCTACAACCAGATGGATGTATTTTTTCTTCAGCACTCAAAGATCCTAAGAAGCGCTACAAGGTTTCACTCCAGAAAGCACTCGGATGACATCTTGTTCCTACTCAACAAGACTTGAAGGGGCAGAGCGAGACTTTCAGAGCTCAACCATGAAGTGCTCGGGGGCTTGTCGATACGGGACCCACAGGATACCCCGCAAGGGAGAGAGAAGATCTAGTTTAACTAGGATTCTTCCCGTGTAAATCCTAGTAGTAGAACTATTAAGTAATCCTACTAGGAAATCTCATTGTAAATCGACTAGGACTCTGGCCTCCTGACTATATAAAGGAGGGCAGGGCTCTGTAGATCGGGAGAGTTCAGAAGAACGATTGTACAACACAACATATCACAATCAATCCAACACAAAGGCAAACACCGACTGGACGTAAGGCTATTACTCGATCTATGATCGAGGGCCTGAACCAGGATAAATCGACTGTCTGTTGTGTTAACTGTCGAGTTCTGCATACGCTGAAGCCTGAACAATACTGCCCCGGGTACCCCTGTGGCAGGCTATCGGTGGTCAAACATCGACAGTGGGGAGCGTCTCTATAGTCGCTATGATAGGTGCAGCCGTAGAAGGACCTGGAGCATGCAGGTTTGGAGGAGTGGGCTGCCCTGTCAACTCACTGAAGGAAGCTCCAAGACTCCTGGAGACTGAAGTGTCTGGCACTAGCAGCGATGATGTCTGTGCCGGTGTGAAGCCCGTCTAAAGAGGTGTGAATTGTGGGGCTATCACTGGCGAAGCGAACCACTGGGACACCTGCTCTGTCGGTGAAGCATACTGTGTTGGTGGCTGTCCCTGACTCTGAAGCCCACTAGGCTATAACGCTAGAGTCATCGAAGTGGTGGTAGGCTGACCAAGCTGGGGTGAAGCCTGTGGCAGTGGGGCCCCCATCGCTTGCACTACATGCTGCATGAATCCAAGAAGCTGCTGCTGCATGAGGATCTACTACTGATGCATGGCCTGCTGCTGCTGCTGTAGAGCCTGCGTCTGCTGCTAAATAACTAGCTACTATCGCTGGAACTCGTCCTGCCGAGTATGGAACTGAGCAAATGTAGCAGCTGTCTCTTGAGCCTATCATGCCTGGTCCTGCCTCATCCGCTCAAGTATAGCCAGAAGAGCAGGGTCTATCTATGGGGTAGGTGGTGCTAAACTAGAGCTACCGGGCTCAGCATCATGTCATCGTGGGGGCATCTAAGGAATGGGCTGGTAGTCATCATCAGAACTATCACTGGGCTCGCTAGTGACCAACCCCTCCTACTAAGCAAGCTCCTCCTCCTCTGTGGCTGCAATACCCCTGATAATATTGTCCTGCTGGGCTACAGTCTCTGGCACCTCTAGGCGACGACGCGGCTGGCTAGGTGCCTGTGGTGTACTATGGTGGATCATCTGAGTTAGGTTATAAGCAGGAAACTCTGTAGTGGCACCACTATACTCAACAATCATCTTAGGCAACCTAACTATAACAGCTCTATGGATAAGGAATATGATCTAGTGAGCATAGGGTAGCTGCCTATGACCTCTAAAGCCCTTAGCTATAGTGTCCTCCATCTCTGATAGAAGAAGATCTCAAATATCAAAAACTGTCTGCTGCATCAGAGAGTTGAGAAGCCATAGTTGAATATGAGTCAACCCCTCTCTATATCCCATCCTCGGAAGTAAAGTCCTCCTCATGATAGCCTCAATCATGCGAGCAGTGGGAGTGAGATCACTGGGGTTCCTCCTCGACCCCTCACCAAAGGGCTCATTGAAGTAGTGATGAACCAAGTCTATAGGGGGTACCATTCCACCATGAGGGTGTCTAGGGGTGCAGTCTATCCATAGCACACCTCATGGAGCCTGACTGGCTACTCTTGTAGCCTAAGTATCTCACTGACCCTAGTGCTCATCAACCAATAGTCTCTGCCTCCGAATGCAAAGTGTATGAACCTGTGTTGTGGGTCAATCTAGAGAGATGCATAGAACCGATGAACCCAAGATGGAACATATAATCCAGTCCGTCCAATCAAATCTGTCAGCCCCAGTAGATATGCAAGGTAGGGGCGAATGTGCTCTCCAGCTGCTACAACAATAGACTCAATGTTGCACACCATCTGTGATATGAAGACTGCTCCGCAGTTCAAATAGGCATTATAGAAATCCTCCTACACGGGTGTATAGAATCCCTCTGATGCTCTCTCATCCCTCCTGGGTGGAAACCACACCTCAAAGTCCACAAACCTTAGCTACTACACCTGCTTGGCCGTGGTGGCCCTCAGGTCAAGATGGGTCACTAGAGGCGGATCCTGTGGTCGAGGCGGTGGATGAGAACCCCTCCTCTAAGTGTCTGACCTCGGTGTAACTGGGACATGAGTACGACTAGAGCGGCGTAACTATGGCTAAGGTGCTGGCTCTATCTCCTCAGCCTGCTGGACCTGCTCACCCTGCTGAGACTACTATGATGGCTGTGGCTCCTGAGTCTACTGTGCTGGCTGAGGCTACTGAGTCTGCTCCACTACCTGTGGCTGCTGCTGTGGCTTCCCCTGAGGCTGAACCTCATCAATGGCAACACACCGTCTGCCAATCATGAGAGTCCTAGCTAGACCACCATGAAGGCGCTCAACTCGCTCAAGTGAAGCATTCGCTTATGGTGAAAGCTGATCAGCAATCCGGACTCCACTGCGAGTGCCTCCTCTCTCGGCATGCTCTGCGGCCTCAGCAACTGCGGCGGCTCTCGCTGTATCTGCATCTAGATACTTGCTCTTCCTTACTGCCAACTTCTTGGTCGCCTTGCCTTTTGGTTCTGCAGGCTGGCGAGGTGGGGGCCTCGGATCCTCATCACCGGGACCACCTCCGACATTCTTCATACGAGCCATCTGAAGGATCTGAGATGAATCAACTGTCGCTGACAAAGATCAACTATCACTTTTGAGGCTTGGCCTCATTTCGTACTCATGAGCTTGGCCCCGAGTTAACTGACAACTGCCACTGACACCTCAACAACACCGACTCGCTACACGATGGAATAGATAGGATATACAAATAAATACAATATATCTAATAGATACGAAATCGTAGGAAGGAAGCAATTTAGGTACGAGATTGAAACAGAGGCTGCTACCTGTCGAATCGGCTAGGGTTAGGGTTCGCGGTGAGCAGTGAATCGATGGCCCTAGATGCAATTGAAGTCAGTGCTTTGAAACCGATCTAGGTCATGGGCAAAGCAATGTGAGTGCTAGGCCATGGCCTTACCGGCACTGGGCGTGGGGTGTGGACGCTGCAGTGGATGTTGGTGGCGTGTTGGCACGGTGTGGTGCGGCGGCGGTTAGGGCAATGGATGTGCTCGGCGGCGTGGGAGCACGGTTGGCGCGCAGGAGAGGATGGCGTGGTGGTGCGGGTTTGCTCGGCGGCGCTGGTGCGGGACTTGTGGTGGCTTGCAGTGCAGCAGGGAGGCACGCGGGTGAAGCTAACGTTGGGGAGGCACTGTGCGGCGGCGTGAGGATGGCGGCTTAGGCGTAGCGACGATGACGGCTGAGGGCAGCTGCGGATTAGGGCCTTAGGTCAACAAAAGATGGGATTTTAAGGTGGCCCCAATGGATTAGAAAAGGAAACAAGAAAAGAGATTGAATCCCGCATGTTTCCCATTGATCGAACGCTCCGGTGGCAATGACTGGACGCTGCCACCTAGCGTCCGGTCGATTCCAGTAAGGTCCAAAACCCCTGGAATTGCGACCGGACGCGTCCGGTGGACACCGATCGGACGCAGCCAGAGTCCGGTCAATACAACCTTCGTCTTCTCTAAACGATCGGACTCTGAAATCCTTCTGACCGGACGCTAAAACGCAGAGTCTGGTCACTCCTGCGCAGCAAGTTCACCTCCTGTGAATTGACCGGACGCTGGACTCCAGAGTCCGGTGCAACGTCCGGTCACTCTTTCTTCAGCAAATCTTCAAAGTCCTTCGTGCTGCCTGTTCCCAATCAAGTCCCAACTTGAATAACATCCAAATAAACACCAATTGAGACTGATATGAGTGACCTCTCTCAAACCCTCAAGTTTTTCAAAATATTTTGCCTTAGGCTATAATTCTTTTTAAGAAAATAGGCAATAAGAGGGCAATTTGAAGATAAATGACAAAACAACATTCATGCATATACAATGCAATACTTGTAAGTAAATCTAGTTGCTTGTCAAGTTTGATCCAAGGTTAAGCTTCTTCACACGCTTTTCGACGGTTATCTTAACCATGTTAGACAAGCCCTATATGCATGACAAAACATTAAACATGTTGTATATTACAATGCAATGCAAGGGACAACACAAGCTCAATTTTTAGTGAAGTTACTAAAATCAAGCACATTGAGCTCATTCTGCAATCTACAAAATGTTGCCTCATCTAGCGGTTTAGTGAAGATATCTGCCAATTGATCCTCGGTCCTTACACCTTCTAGTGATATATCATTTTTAGCAACATGATCTCTAAGAAAGTGATGGCGGATATCTATGTGCTTTGTGTGAGAGTGTTGAACCGGATTGTTTGCAAGTTTTACCGCACTTTCATTATCACACAAAAGAGGTACTTTATCTAGAACTACACCATAGTCTAGCAAAGTTTGTTTCATGTAAAGTATTTGTGCACAACAAGCACCCACAACAATATATTCCGCTTCAGCGGTGGACAAAGCCACACTATTTTGCTTCTTGGAGGACCAAGACACAAGTGATCTACCAAGCAAATGGCACCCTTCGGATGTGCTTTTTCTATCAACTTTGCAACTGGCATAATCCGAATTGGAATAGCCTACTTATTCAAATATAGCTCCTTTTTTGATACCAAAGGCCAATGCTTGGTGTGTGCTTAAGATACCTAAGGATTCTTTTTACGGCAATTAAACGAGTTTCCTTAAGATTAGCTTGAAATCTAGCACACATACACACACTAAACATGATGTTGGGCCTAGATGCGGTCAAATATAATAAGCTACCAATCATAGAGCGGTAGAGAGTTTGATCAACCAGGTTACCTCCCTCATCTAGGTTGAGATGTCCATTAGTTGGCATTGGAGTCTTGATTGGCTTACATTCATCCATCTTGAATGTCTTGAGAAGATCATTAGTATATTTCTCTTGAGAGATGAAAATCCCTTCTCTCATTTGCTTGACTTGAAAACCAAGAAAGAATGTAAGCTCTCCAATCATTAACATCTCGAACTCCTTCGACATTAATTCACCAAACTCCTTGCATGAATCTTCATTTGATGATCCAAAGATGATATCATCAACATACACTTGACAAATGAAGATATGCCTATCAAGCTTCTTAGTGAATAGTGTGGTGTCGACCTTCCCAATGGTGAAGCTCTTCTCAATGAGGAAATCCCGAAGGCGCTCATACCAAGCTCTTGGGGCTTGCTTAAGCCCATATAGTGCCTTGGACAACCTATAAACATGATTAGGATATCTAGGGTCTTCAAACCTAGGAGGTTGATCAACATAGACTAGTTCATTAATAAAGCCATTTAAAAATGCACTTTTCACATCCATTTGATAAAGTTTTATTTCATGATGTGATGCATATGCAAGGAGGATAATCTTGCAACCAATGCAAAGGTCTCTCCAAAATACAAGCCTTCAACTTGAGAGAACCCCTTTGCAACTAGTCTTGCCTTGCTCCTCACAACAACACCTTGATCATCTTGCTTGTTTCGTAACACCCACTTTGTTCCAATGACTCTTGCACCTTTTGGCCGCTCTTCAAGAGTCCAAACTTCATTGCGGGTGAAGTTGTTCAACTCTTCATGCATGGCATTTATCCAATCCGGATGTTGAAGAGATTCTTCTACCTTAGTAGGCTCAAAGCAAGAGACAAAAGAGTGATGAGCAATAAATGAAGCAAGTTTTTTTAGATAGAGTCATTACACCCTTTGATGGACTCCCTATGATGAGATCTTGTGGATGATCTTGAAGTAGAGATGTATTTCTTCTATTGACCACTTGAGGGGGAGGTTGTGGAGCATCAACATCTTGTGCTTGTACCACCATTTGTTCATGGGAGACATGAGTATCTTCATTTTCTACTCTCCCATCTTTTTCACCATCTTATGGCACACTTGATGAAGAAGGTGGATCAATCACTTGTACATCATCTTCATCATCTTTAGGCTTGATGTCTCCAACCAGAATGTTCTTCATAGCCTCCCTCAATGGTTCATCACCTACATCATCAAGATTCTCATGTGCTCCTTGGGAGCTGTTAGATTCATAAAATTCCACATCATATGTTTTTTCAACCAAGCCGGTGGCATGATTAAATACTCTATATATTTTGGACTTTGATGAGTAACCAACAAGAAAACCAATATCACAACGTCTTTGAAACTTCCCTAGGTGTTGCCGCTTCTTGTAGATGTAGCATTTGCAACCAAACACCCTAAAGAAGGAGACGTTCGACTTCTTCCCATTGAGCAACTCATAAGGTGTCTTGCCAATAAACTTTTGAAGGAATAGGCAGTTGGATGCATAGCATGCGGTGTTGATTGCTTCCGCCCATAGAGCTTCGGGGGTGTTGTACTCATCAAGCATTGTTCTTACAAGAGTGATCAATGTCCGGTTCTTCCTCTCAACAACACCATTTTGTTGAGGAGTATATGTTGTGGAGACCTCATGTTTGATTCCAACTTTATCACAATAAGCTTCTATGTTTGTGTTGTCAAACTCCTTCCCATTGTCACTTCTTATCTTTTTGAGCTTCACTTCAAATTCATTTTATGCTCTCTTGGCAAACTTGTTGAAGCAAGATGCAACTTTAGATTTGTCATGAAGGAAGAATACCCATGTATACCTTAAATAGTCATCAACAATCACAAGACAATAAAGATTTCCTCCCAAACTCTTGTATGTTGTTGGTCCAAATAAATCCATATGAAGGAGTTCTAGCACTCTTGCGGTTGATATGAAAGCTTTTGTTGGATGGGTATTTGCAACTTGCTTGCCGGCTTGACATGCACTACAAAGCTTGTCCTTCTCAAACTTCACATCCTTCAACCCTCTCACCAAATCATTCTTCATTAGCTTCTTGAGTGAGCTCATCCCAACATAAGCAAGTCTTCTATGCCATAGCCACCCAAGTGTTGTTTTGGTGAATAGGCATGTCTTCAAGTTTGCATCTTCGGAGGTGAAGTCCACTAGATATAGGTTGTTGTATCTAAATCCTTTGAATATCACATGATCATCATCCTTCTTGGATACAACAACCTCTTTCTCGGTAAACAAGCATTGGAAGCCAAGATCACACAATTGTCCAACAGATAGCAAGTTGAAACTCATTGAAGCAACATATAGCACATTGGAGATGGAATGATCATTTGATATTGCCACTTTGCCCAATCCTTTGACCTTGCCCTTTGAGTTATCTCCAAATGTGATTCTTTCTTGTCCATCTACTTCTTCATCTAGTGAGGTGAACATACGAGGATCACCGGTCATATGTTGTGTGCAACCACTATCAATAACCCAATGACTTCCACCGGTCTTGTAGTTCACCTACACACAAGAAATCAAGATTTAGGAACCCAAACTTGTTGAGGGCCCTTCACCTTCTCAATAAGTGACTTTGCAACCCAAATTTTCTTAGGCCTGTTTTTATTGGGAGGACCTAAGAACATCACTTTCATCTTTCCACTAGAATCCTTTCTAAGCATGTAGTGAGCATTGAAGGCAAAAGGTCTAGCATGCTTGGGCAAGGGTTGTGGTGGTGGAGTTTGGCACTCATGAGCAAAGTGGCCTTCTTGTCCACACTCAAAACATCTCTTAGGCTTTGGCTTGGACTTATGTTGTTGTTGAGCTTGAGCCTTCTTCTCTTGATTTGCCAAGTATCCAATGCCACTTCTATCCATCTTTATGACGGTGTTCATTAATAGCTCACTTTGCCTCTAGTGAACTTGCTCAATCCAATCTTAAGATGCTCTTTCTCCAACTTGAGCTTCTTGTTTTCTTCCTTGAGAGCATCATTGTTCTTCTCTTCCTTGAGCTTCTTATTCTCATCTTTGAGCTTCTCATTCTCAAGGATCAAGCCATCATCATGAACAATAGTTTCTAGCACAATAGACTTGGTGGCTTTGAGTTCTTCAAGATCTTTCTTGAGCTTTTAATTGTCATTCTTGAGCTTGACAAACTCATCATAATCATTGGCTTCAACCACTTGCTTGCCCTTGCTACTAGAACTTTGCTTAATTCTCTCAACAATCAAGTCATCACATGATGTAGCTATATCAATCTTAACAACATTGTTAGTAGCATCATGTGGCTCATTGGATAAGAATTCTTGAGCAATAACAAGAGTATCATGATTAACCTTAAGAGTGGTATATTCTTCTCTTAGCTTGTTGTGGCTAGTGATGAGCTCATTATGTGTCCTCTCAAGTTTATCATGTTTATCTTTAAGCTCTTTCTTAAAAGATTTGAGCTCCTTGAGTTTGTATGATATAACATCATTTGCTTCTCTAAGCTCAACACTAGCCTTTTTGGCTATATCACATTTAGCTAAAAGTGCATCATTTTTAGCCTCTAGCTTTTCATTTTTAGCTCTAGTTTTTATAATGATCTTAGTGTATTGTTTTAGCAATCTAGCAAGATCATCATAAGAAGGTGATTCATATTCATCATCATCACTAGCATGCTCATCATCACTACTATCATCATTGTTTGATACCTTGCGGTCACCCTTGGCCATAAGGCATAGGTGTGTAGAGGACGACGGCGGTGGTGGCGATGAAGATGATGAAGAGTTGGTAACAATTACGGCCACCTTCTCGTTGTCACTATCATCATCGAATGAGGCACTAGATGAATCAATGTTCATGAGCCAATCACCGACAATGTATGCCTTTCCACTCTTTTTCTTCTTGTGGAAGTCCCTCTTCTTGCCATCTCTCTTCTTGTATGGCTTGTTCTTCTTCTTCTCTTCTTCTTCTGCATTACTTGAGTCATCTTTCTTGCCCTTGTATTTGTTCTTGAACTTGTCTTTCTTGGGCTTAGTGCATTGGTGTGCTAGATGACCAAGTTCTACACAATTGAAGCAATCCATCTTGGAGATTGGCTTCCTTCTAGAGTTAGTGAAGAACTTCTTCTTCTTGCCATCAAACTTGATGCCACTCTTGTTGAGCTTCTTTAGCATCTTGGCGGTCTTCTTCACCATGAGAGCAAGACTTTCATCATCAACTTCATCATCACTTGAGCTCTCATACTCAAGTCTTGCTTTGCCCTTCTCTTGGCTAGCTTCGAATGCTAAGTCCTTATCTTTCTTCTTGGTAGAGGATGAGCCATCTTGTGGCGTGATGTGCATGTACATCTCATGAGCATTGATCTTTCCCAAGATTTGTGTTGGTGTAGCAGTGGAAAGATCACCTTGATGTAGCATGGTCACAATATGCCCATATTTGTCAATGGGGAGGACACTCAAGATCTTTCTTACAATATCGGATGGTTGCATTTGAGTGAGTCCAAGCCCATTGACTTCCTCTACAAGAACATTCAAACGTGAATACATTTCATTAGCACATTCCTTAGGAAGCATTTCAAAAGAGTTGAGCTTTTTCATGACAAGATGATAGCGTTCCTCATGCTCACTCTTAGTTCCCTCATGAAGCACACAAATGTCCGACCATAGTGCATGAGCATCTTTGTGGTTCCTCACCCGATTGAACACATCTTTGCAAAGACCTCTAAAGATGGTGTTTTGAGCCTTTGCATTCCACTTCTCGTAATTCACCTCATCGCCTTATAGGTGAGTAGCATCCCGAGGTTTTTGGAAGCCTTGTGAGGCGGCTCTAAGAATACCAATATCTAGAGCTTCTAGATACGCCTCCATGCGAATTTTCCAATAAGGAAAATCATCTCCCTCAAAGATAGGAGGAGGTCCATCCCCGTGAGACATCTTGCTCTAGGCGGTTAAGCCTAAATACATGAGCACGAGGCTCCGATACCAATTGAAAGGATCAATATGCCCAAGAGGGGGGGTGAATTGGGCTAGTTCTAAATTTCTTTGTAAAAATTAAATCCTATGGTTAGCCCAATTAACCACTTGTGCCTAGAAAGTGTTTCTAATTGTTCTACTGCACAAAAGACTTGCAACCTAAGTTCCAATCCTACTCTAGCATGGCAATTCTATGAAAGTAAAGACAAGAATTGAAATGCTCAAAGTAAATAGAGAAGGAGAAACGTGGTGATGTTTTGCTGAGGTATCGGAGAGTCGCCACTCCCCACTAGTCCTCGTTGGAGCACCCGCACAAGGGTGTAGCTCCCCCTTGATCCGTGTGAGGATCGAGTGCTCTCTATGGGTTGATTCTTTGACACTCCGTCGCTGTGAATCACCCACAACCGCTCACAACTTGAGTTGGGTCATCAACAAGCTCTCTGGATGATCACCAAGCTCCCAATCACCATCAAGCAGTCTAGGTGATGGTGATCACCAAGAGTAACAAGCACGAACTCTCACTTGACCACGACAAGCCTAATGAGAAGGTGGATGCACACTTTGCTACTCTTGATCTTCACTAATGAGGGCTCTCTTTGGGATTCTCAAATCTCAATCACCTCACTAGGACCTTGCTCTTCTTAGCACTCTCTAAGGTGTTTCTCAGCTGTTGGAATGAGCAAAAGTACCCCCACACATGAGCGGAGGTTGAATTTATAACACCGGCTAAAAAATGAACCATTATGTGCCTCTGCGAGGTGATCGAACGCTCCGATCATGTTGACCAGGCGCACCGATCAGTACACCCCGAACTCTAGTGGTTAAGTGTTGACTAGACGCTGGCCAGTGTCCGGTCAGCACTTACCGGACGCATCCGGTCAGCACTTACCGGACGCGTCCGGTCACGTTTTCCCCACACTGGAACCTTACTGATGTCGATCGAACTCTGGACCCCCAGCGTCCGGTCACTTACTGAGCA
The DNA here is from genome assembly GCF_019320115.1 of Miscanthus floridulus. Taxonomy (NCBI): domain Eukaryota; kingdom Viridiplantae; phylum Streptophyta; class Magnoliopsida; order Poales; family Poaceae; genus Miscanthus; species Miscanthus floridulus. Next base: position 17,504,350 of record NC_089581.1, read on the forward strand.
GCGTCCGGTCAGTAGCCAGAACCTGATCAGCGTCCGGTCAGTATTGACTAGACACGTCTGATCAGGATTCTCCCTCTCTCGGACCTTACTGGAGTTGACCGGACACTGGCCCTCAGCGTCCGGTGACATGACCTCGCAGTGTCCGGTCACTTCTAGACGCTTTCACCTTGGTCAAATGAACTGACTGGACCCTAAGCCACCGTCCGGTCAGTATTTGACCCTCCATTCACTTCCAACTCTCGATCATATGTGAATGAAGTTTGCTCCATTGGATCAAAGGGTTGTTTTGGAGCTACCTCATGCTAGTTTTAAACAAGTGTGCACCACACCTAACTCACTAGACTCACCTAGGTCAAGCTACCTGTTCATACCCCCTTAATAGTATGGCCAAAGAAAAAACAAAGTCCTAAACTACTCTAAGTGCCTCTCCAACTCCAATCGACACTTAGAACTAGTCCATCCTTAACCTTATCGTCCATCATTTGAAAACTGAAATGATTTCCATCGTAGGGGCATGACAACCTTGATTGCCCATTCGATCTCCATTACCGTGACCTAACTTAATTGTTTCTGCAAAACACACGTTAGTCACAGTAATCACATATTGTCATTAATCACCGAAACCCAACTAGGGGCCTAGATGCTTTCATTGTCCCAGCGGACGGTATGGCTAGCTGAAGCCTCTGCTAGAGGCCATACAGAAAGTTGGTAGCACAGCGCCGACACACCCAATGCTATTGGCGACGTGCATCCTCAGACGTGGCCCATCGTGGCCATGGGTCACGTCAAGATGTGCCTGCTCCCCTTTTGGCATCAGAAGTCTGACCCTGGACTCGTACTTTTAGCCTCGTAGTGGTTGGGGGCGGTACGGACCTCTATCAGGCGAAGTGGAGCCCACACACTTGGGGTTGGGTGAGGTGAAGCCCGCACCCGAGGGGTCGAGCGAGGCAGAGCTAGCACCCTCAGGGTCAGGCAAGGCGAAGCCCATGCCCTCGGGGTCGGGCGAGGTGAACCCCTCGCCCTTGGGGTTGGACGTGATGGGACTCTCGCTCGAGGGGTCGGGCGAGAAGACGCCCATGCCCTTGAGGTCGAGTGACCCGGATCCCGTGTCCTTGAGGTCAGGCGAGGCAGAGCTCGTGCCCTCGAGGCCAGGCGAGACCAAGATATGCTCTTGACCATCTGAGGGAGTTATCGTTCACGGCCATTAGTTTCCTTCTTCTGGGTACCCCTGATACTGATAACCGACAATAGCCCCTGAGCCTGTGGAGGAGTAGGATACTCCTTTGAAGGCTTTTTTGGGCGGAAGGATTATGAGGATCTTGATCTCCCTTTGCGGGCTGCGAGATGTCTTGGTATGGTTGAGATTCCTTTCTGTCATGTTTGGACTCCTTGGGAGCATGT
>NC_089581.1:17513077-17555022 GCF_019320115.1 Miscanthus floridulus
TAGTGATCTTGTAATAAATGGACAGATTTTAATTTCTGCTATGGTTGAACAATCTTTTGGTTCTTCATCCTTTTTTATAAAAAGGTTAATGTATTCCGACCCTTTCCATGGTTAAGGCTATAAAGATGTGAGCAAAACAACTCTAATCACGCTGGTGAGCAAAAACGCCATAGGCGCTGGGGCATAGGTTTCTTGCAGTCCGACCAGTTTTACTCAGGGTTTGTTTCCGCAGCCCTTACTTTAAGATCTTAACGTAAGGAATGGTTGGGCATAGAGAATGTCTCTGAGTAGATATACTCTTATCATCCTTCGAGTGATGCCCGGCCCCTACCATTGTTGGAGTCAGGTGTCACGAAAGATAGAGGGAACGATAGTGAAACCGATAAGAGAAAATGTTTTTGTATTTCAGAAATAACATTCTTAAGTATATGCATAGGCTAGGGGTAAAAGCGACATAGTTGTTCGATGTTTCATGCGTTGACGCAGACCTTGCCATCGATGGTCTTGAGCTTGTAGGTGCCAGCTTGGAGCACCTCCCACGGCGAAGAGAGCTTGTGACAGTTTTTGTTGCTCTAGACGAGGCAGAGTACTAGGTCCCCTACGTTGAAGGCCCGACCCCACACCCGACAGCTATGGTACCAGCGCAACGCCTGTGATACTTGGCTGAGTGGAGGAGGGCAACATCACGCGCCTCGTCAAGCTAATCCATGGTGTCCTTAAGGGACACCTCGGCTCCCTGCTTGTTATACGCCCTAACCCTCAGCGCCCCATTGTTGAGGTCGGTTGGGTGGATAGCCTTGGAACCATAGACCATGAAGAAGGGTGTATAGCCGGTGGCCTGGCTAGGGGTCGTCCTCAAGCTCCAGAGCACCATGGGAAGCTCCGCAACCCATCGCTCGCCAAACTTGTTCAATCGGTTGAAAATCCTAGGCTTGAGACCCTATAGGACCATGCCATTCGTGCGCTTGACTTGCCTGTTCATGCGGGGTGAGCCACGTTAGCCTAATCAACATGGATGTGGTATTCGTCATAGAATTGGAGGAACTTCTTCTTGGTGAACTGTGTGCCATTGTCCGTGATAATGGAGACCGGGACTCCAAAGCGATGGTAATGTTGAGGAAGAATAACATGGCCTGCTCGAACTTGATCACGAAGATCAACCGAGCCTCTATCCACTTTATAAAGCTGTCTATGGCGACAACTAAGTGCATGTAGCCCCGAGCGCTCTTTTGAGAGGTCTGACCATATCGAGCCCCTAGACCATGAACGGTCATGTTATGGTGATCGTTTGGAGTTCTTGGATTGACAGGTGTGTCTACTAGGTGTAGTATTGACACCCTTCATAGGTGCATACAATCTACTTAGCGTCGCCCATCATAGTCGGCTAGTAGAAGCCCTATTGGAACACATTTTCGACCAGGGTTTTGGGTGTGGCATGATGTCCGTAGACCCTACTGTGAATGTCCTTCAGTAGTTGCCTCCCTTGTTCAACGAGAATGCAACGCTGCAGGATCCTAGTGTGGCTTCACTTGTAGAGCTCCTCCCCAAGAATGACAAAAGACTTGGCTCGGCGTGTGATCTGCCGGGCCTCCGTCTTGTCCGTCGGGAGCACTTCGCGGAGAAGCCAATCGAGGTACAGGGTCCACCAGTCAACTAGAGGGTCGAGCTCTACCGTTGGATCTTCATCAAGCTCCATGACTTCAGGGTCAGAGGGAACGGGTGGTCGATTAGCCCTTGAGCCTAGGGCAAGCAGCTCGTCCTCGGTCTGTCCCCATTCCTCGTAGCAGATCAAAGGCTTGTGCTAATCACTGGCAAAGACGCCTGTTGGCACCGGCTCTCGGCTAGACTCCACCTTCGCTAGTGTGTCGGCCACCTCGTTGATCCACCTTAGGATGTGATTGAGTTCAAGGCCATCGAACTTGTCCTCTAGCTGGCGAACTTCTCAGTAGTAAGTAGCCATGTTGGTGTCGTGGCAACTTGATTCCTTCATGATTTGACCGATGACCAGCTATGAGTCACCTTAGACATCAAGCCGTCGGATGCCCAGCTCAATGGCGATGTGTAGGCCATTAATGAGCTCCTCATATTCGGCCACATTGTTGGAGGTGGGGAAGTGAAGGCGGACCATGTACTTCATGCGTATCCCAAGGGGCAAAACGAAGACCAGCCCCATGCCAGCGCCTTTCCTCATCAGTGATCTGTTGAAGTACATGGTCTAGAACTCCTAGCCGACAACTATTGGTGGCATCTGGACCTCGGTCCATTCTGCCATGAAGTCAGCTAGCGCTTGGGATTTGATGGTCGTCCGGGGGGCGTACGAAATACCCTGACCCATCAACTTGAGTGCCCACTTGGTGATTCTCCCTATGGCATCCTGATTTTGGACGACCTCACTGAGAGGGAAGGACATCATGACCGTCACCGGGTGTAACTCAAAGTAGTGATGTAACTTCCTCCTAGCGATCAGGATGACATACAAAAGCTTCTAGATTTATGGGTAGCAAGTCTTCGAATCAGGCAAGACCTCGCTAACAAAGCATACGGGGCTTTGCACTTTGAGGTCGTGTCCCTCTTCCTCCCACTCTACCACCAGGGCGGCACCGACCACTTGTGTGGTGGCTGCAATGTAGAGTAGGAGTGGCTCTCCATCGATCAGGGGGACCAGGATCGGGGCTAACCACTCGGGATGATATACTTCCTTGATGAATCTGGCCACCAAAAGCTTTGTGATCTCTTCATCGATGTCCATGCGCTTGTCCTCATCGAAGCGGTGCAAGCGCTGCTTCACTGGCTTAGAGCCTAGCATGATCTTCAAGGCATGCTCTATGACTTCCATCGGGATGCCTAGCATGTCCTAGGGTTTCCACTTGAAGATATCTCTACTGGCGCGGATGAAGTCGACGAGCGCACTTTCCTATTTGGAGGAAAGCATGGTGCTGATGCGCACCACTTTGCCCTCGGAGCTACTAGGGTCTACAAGGACCTCCTTGATGCCCTTCGCGGTCTCAAAGGATTTGGCTGACCACTTGGAGTCGGGTGCCTCCTCGGCAGTCCCTTCCTTGATGACTGTGAGCTCCTCGGAGGTGATGATTGCTGAGGCATGCTCGCAGCACTCAACCTCGCACTCGTAAGTACGCTGGAAGGAGGTGCCGATGGTGATTACCCCATGCGAGCCTAGCATCTTGAGTTTTAGGTAGGTGTAGTTGGGGACGACCATAAACTTTGTGTAGCATGGTCATCCCAGGATGGCATGGTTGGTCCTGTGGAATCCAACCACCACAAAGGTGAGGGTCTCCATCCTGTAGTTGGTTGGATCCCCGAAGGTGACAGGTAGGTAGATCTGCCCGAGTGGTATGGCTTGCTTCCCCCATCATGATACCGTGGAAAGGTGCCTCGGTCGATCGGACGTGCGACCCATCGATGCCCATGGCATCAAGTGTCTCGACGTACATGATGTTGAGGCCGCTGCCTCCATCCATCAGCACCTTGGTGAGGTGCTTCATGACGACAATCTAGTCGACCACGAGCTGATACCTCCCCGGCTGTGGGATGCTATTCGGGTGGTCGGATCGGTCGAATGTGATGGCGAACTCCGACCATCGGAGAAAAGACGGCATGGCTAGCTCGGCCACGTAGACCTCATGGCGTGAGATCTTTTGGTAGCGCTTGGAGTCACAAGCCGCCATCCCACCGAAGATCATGAGGTAGCCATCTGGGGTCATAAAGCCACCGTCCTTCCCCTTGGCATCGTCTACCGCTAGCTCAGGCTTCTTTCTCTAGTTCCCCTTATCGGAGCCACCAGACAGGAACCACTTCATGAGGGTGCAGCCCTTGTACAGGTGCTTGACAGGGAAGGCATGGTTCGGGCATGACCAATCGAGTAGCTTCTTAAAGTGGTTAGGAGCATTCTCGATGGGCGCTCGGCCACCTTTTCACTCAGCAGTGGCCCCGAGCGAGCCCCCATGCTACTGCTTGTTCTTCTTCTTGTTCGGACGGTTAGAGGGGCCCTCGCCGGCATCCTCGTCCCACCTCGCTTTGCCTTTGGAGCGATAAAAAATTGCTCCGACCACCTCCTCGCCTGAGGCATGGCTGGTCACGATGTCGAGGAGCTCCTTGGTAGTCCAAGGGCCCTTATGTCCTAGCTTGTGGACCAGGGACTCGTAGGTGGTTCTGAACAGGAAGCCTCCGATGACGTCGGCATCGGCGACATTAGGCAACTCATTGCATTGCCTAGAGAAGCATCGGATGTACTCGTGGAGAGTCTCTTCGGAGTTATGTTGCCAATTTTTTAGATCCTAGGGGTTCCCAGGGTGCGTGTAGCTGCCCTGGAAGTTTCCCATAAAGATCTCCTTCAAGTCCGCCCAACTTTGAATTCGGTAGGGTGGAAGGTGCTCTTTTCATGTTCACGCCGAATCAACCATGAACAAGGGGAGGTTGCGGATAATGACGTAATCACTATTCATGCCACCAGCTTGACAAGCAAGCTGGTAGTCCTCAAGCCACAAGCCAGGGTTCGTCTCCCCAGAGTACTTTGAGACATTGGTCGACAGTCGATAACACAATGGGAAAGCCACGTTGAGAATGTGTTGGCCAAAAGCCTGGGGCCCCGGTAGGTCGAGTCTCGGGCTTCGGTCTTTGTTGCTGTCGTAGCATCCGCCATGATGAGGATGGTAGTCGTGGCAGGCCTCCTCTCTCTTGTCACCCCGTCCGCGCCCGCGGGCGTCTAGGGTGTTGCAAGTGTCACTATAGGGGGCGAGATGCTCATGCACCGGGACCATGGCAAGTCCCCCACCGTCGCATGGCACCTGGTGGATGGATACATCCCAGCCTTGTCATCCTGAAGTCTTTGGTGAAAAGATTGAGTCTGGTTGAGCTCTCTCTACTACTGTCGAACGCCTAAGCCTTCAGCCGCTCAGACGTGTTAGATGTGTGGGAATGCCCCACCCTCCCATGGGGCGCCCTACTTCCCCTTTTATAGATGAAGGGGAAGATGCAGGTTACATTAGAGAGAGGGAGAGAGAGATGAGGAGAGGAAGGCTTCTGGGATTGCGACGTCTTCCATCTCCTTTACGTGGGTCCCGCTGGCCCTATAGATGATGATGGGGATGGCTCCACGTCATGTCCTTGTTCATCACTAGCGCCAAACGCGGGCATCGTCAGCTGGTCGTGGCGCTCCATTTCGTCCCAGCGGACGGTATGGCTAGCTAAAGCCTCCGCTAGAGGCCGTACAAGAAGTCGGTAGCATAGCGCCAGCACGTTCGATGCTTTTGGCGACGTGTGTCCTCCGACATAGCCTGTCATGGCCGTGGGTCATGTCAAGATGCACCTTCGCCCCTTCTAGCGTTAGAAGTCTAACCCTGGACTCATCTTTTAGACCCATAGTGGTTGGGGGTGGTATGGACCTCCGTCAGTCGAGACGGAGCCTGCGCCCTTGGGGTCAGGTGAGGCAAAGCCCGTGCCTGAGGGGTCAAGTGAGGCGAAGCCCATGCCCTCAGGGTCGGGCGAGGAGGACCCCTCACCCTCGAGATCGGGTGAGGTGGACTCCTCGCCCTCGGGGTAAGACGTGATGGGGCTCTCTCCCAAGGGGTCAGGCGAGATGGAGCCCACACCCTTGAGGTCGAGTGACTTGGATCTCGTGTCCTTGAGGTCAGGCGAGACGGAGCCCATGCCCTCGGGGCCGAGCGAGACCAAGATACGCTCTTGACCATCCGAGGGAGTTAACATTCGTGGCCATTAGCTTCCTTCTTTTGGGTCTCCCTGATACTGATACCTGACAAGTATTATATTGATTTATCCTATTTAGCTCCCGCCCCCTCCAGATCCTTTCACACTCGATTCCAAGCTTTGTAGCAGTGAAATTGAAAGGCATCTAAACCTACCAGATTTGCCAAAAAGCAATTTAGAAATTTTGTCAGGCTTTCTCAATATTCAATAAGACGGTGAATGAAATTGCCACATCTTGAATTGTAGTCAAGCATAAATCATCACATTCGGTTCTTATTTGGCACAACTCTAAATTTCTACGGTTGCTTGCTATAGTGTGCAAAGGGGCCAGTGTTAGCGATGAAGCCAAAAATAGTGGCTTTATCAGCATTAGTTCATTTTGAGAGGGGAGAAAACAACTCATTACTACAATACATGGAAGAGCCGAAGCTACTTGAAACTCTACCAAACGAGGCCGACGATGCTGCTCTAAGGTCGAAACTGTAACACCCTCGGTGTTACACCCTAAATCATTTACTCAAACATGTCATGAGCATCATACTTGTGTGTTAATGCATGTGGTGAAGTGAGTAGATAATGCATTGCAACTAAAATGATCAACAAAAATGCGAAATGAAAGTTGCTGCACGATTCATACAGTTAACAAGTAGGGGTGTAAACTAATTTTTATTGAACAAAAATGCTATAGAACATATATGTGACATGTAAATAAAGTTTGAACTGCAAACTTTGTAGATGACAATAAAATACTTGGTATTGAAAAATAATATTGCTAAGTAATATTTTTAGTAGCCTAGAAATGCAATATTAAATTAAGATTAGCTCAAACGCTTAGAAAATTTATAAGCTTGTGGACAGCTAGACGCTGCTATGTTTAGCAATTTATTTGGAGAGATTGGGTTAAGGAGTGGTGTAGTGCTATGATTCAATTTAGTAGTTCCATTTGTCATCTTGAGTGTAGTGAAGCCGGTTTAGGTTTAGGAGCAACAGTTTGGTCGTGATCAGCGCTTTAAAATTCTAGCATGTCATGGCTTTGTGTTGTCTGGCGCCATACACGTGGTCACCACGCATGGCTGACCCGCGTTACCATGCGGTTGTGCTGTGCACATGCTCATGGCCACACACCGACTGGCCATGTCCGCCATGGCCTTGCCGTGGCTTGGCCGCTCTGGCCACACCGCTAGGCTACCGGTTCGCTCTACACCCGACCACCCCTACCACCGCGGCTGCCATAGGCGCTACTGCTGCCTTCACACCCGCACCGCATCGACGCCACTGCCGCTATCATCGCATCGAAATGCTATGCGCATGAGGCTGTGTTGCCATCACCTTGTCATTTATGGCACTACGGCGCGTGGGTCACGTCGGCAGCGAGCGCGTGGCCGTCGGCTAGCGCTTGGCCGTGGGCCGCCCCGGTCATGCCAATCATGTCCTGCCAAGCATGCACATGTCGAGCCTCTGACCGAGTCCCCACCACCTCCCATCCGCTCGCTTCTCCCCTGTCCGCCTCTCCGTTGCCGCGCCAGAGCGCCTAGATGTGAGAGGACGCCTTCCATTAAGTCGATGCGCCCACCGCTTCGCCCTCACATCCCCTCTCCAGCCGTCCCCACCCTGCTTTGATTATAGCTCAGTCAAGCCTCAATTTTGGAGCTTCGCCCCGCCACCGCGCTATTAAGACCTGTCACCTCTAGCGCCATGCCAGTCCTCCCCACTTAGTCTCGCGTTGAATTGGCTGCACCAATAACTCTGCCTTGAGCCTCTCTGCGCCGTGCACACGCTAGTTGTAGTTCTAGTGCCACCTCCTCACCGTTGACGCGGTCGTGCCTTTGTGGTCCGCCATTCACCTCGCAGCGTGCACGTGGCCAGCCTCGCTCGGGTCATCTCCGGTTGAGCCAGCACCTCGGTTAGGTCATTGGTGAGTTGTCATTCCTCACCCGCTACCCCTACTGCCTTGTTGTTGCTGTGGCTCACCAGAATATTGTTGTCATTATCGCAGGGTGCCCGTAGTCATGGAGAGGTCCTTCTACGGTGTCCTGACTCGTGCAACTACCGCCCATCGCCTCGCGTCGATCACTTGGTGAGATTCGACCTCTTAGCTAGGTTAGCATGGGTCCTGGGTAGCCGGCGCTGTCGCCAGTGCCACCGCTCGCCAAGCCAGAGCGTGCGGGGGAGGCCAGGGACCATGCCGTTGTAAAGAGGACAGAGTGCAAGGGTCTTTTTGTATAGGTGCTGTCTCTAGGAATAGTAACATGGACCGCGGGTTGTTTTGTTCAGGGTCTAGTGGCGCTTTTGCTAATATGTCAGAGTGCACGCGGGCTCCTCGCCATGGGCCGCATCTGCGCGTGGGCTGCGCCTCGCCTAGGCCGTGTTGGGCCGGATTCGGTTATCTTTTTTATGGAAAATAGAAATAGCTTTTTATTTTTATTTCTGAGCTAAACTTTGATAATTAATATAAAATGATATAGATGTCTACAAATTGTGAAATAAATTTTGTTAGACTCCTAAAATTATTCTCTATCTGTTGGTATATTTATTTTGTGCAAATATATATTGACTTTAGGAGCCATTAAATTAATTAAAGATGCTTAGTATTATTAGTTTAAATATTGTGGGAAGTTTTGTGGCAAAATGGTGATAGCTTTAGCGTTGAAAATTTTACAATAGATTCATTGTATTACTATGTACTCCCTATAATTTTTGTAGCCCAAAAATAGGCTAAGCACTAGGATAGTTAGGTGTTCCTTGTTGTAATATAAGTTAAATCGCTAGTAATAGTAAGATTACATTTTAGTTGCTAAGTTAATACCTGTTAGATGAATCCATACCTGTTTTGGTGGAAATGATAGATAGTTAGTATCTTAGCCATTAGAGCTAGATTAGTGGCTTAGTAGATGTATTCTTATTTTAAGAATTGTTGTTGCCTTAATATTAAGGGTTGCATCGTCATGGCATGCATGTAGAGAACGAGTTGGTGGAGTTCATGACCACCGAAGAGTAGGAGTACGAGGAGGTGATAGAGGAGTATGAGGAGGAGGTTCTCATATAGGAGGAAGCCTCAGAGCCACCGGTGACTAACTTAGCTGACACCCTGCCTGTCCAAGACAAACCCCGGTGCATAACCCTTATTTTGAATAATCACTGAATATATATATGTGATGTGCATTTATGTTATAGGATTTATATTGAAACTACATGCATAGATAAACCTACCTATGAGTCCTATTAGCATAGGTTGAGTAGCTGCTATGCTTAGGCTATCGGTAGCGTGAGTAACCTACCGTTACTCATAATAGGTGATTATTATTATTTCTCTCATGATAAAATGATAAAAGGAAATGAAGACCAGACATGGATATGGTACGGATATTGGTGGGTGTAATAGGTTGTGTCCTGCGGCCAACGGGGCATAGCTTGGTTACACTATTTTCCCTGTCCATGTCGGTTAAGGACCGTCTGTTACTGTGGATGGTAGTCAGGTCATAGACTTATTATCCTGAGTACATACTTGTTTATAGGAGCGGGAAGGCTCATTGCTCTCTTGTCGTGGGTTTCGGCTCTTTCCAGACCGACTGATTGGAGGCGGGGATGGTGGAGGTCTAAGCACCACACTAAGTCCGGGACTCAGGAGTGAGGGCTTGGAGTCCAAGTTTGGATGGGGACTTGGACCCCTTGACAGGAGAGTGGTGGGTTGGTCTTGTTTGTGCCTGGGGTACAAGCGGGGCATGTGTTTAGGGGTACCCAGCTAGGATACACTGGTTCACGAATCATCGTGTGATACAGTACGACTTGGCTATGGTCTAGCACCGTAGTAAGAACTGGAAGATAAAAGGGGATGAATGGATCTTATTGCTCAACTCTTGCTTAAAAATAGAACAGGTGCTTATATAGAATGGTTAGCTAATGAACTAATAATGACTGCTAATAAAACACATACATAAGGTTCACTACTAGTAATGCTTTTTGCAAAAAAAACCCAGCAAACCATAAAGTTTATCATATCCTTTGGAGTCAGGAAATTATTCCCATTAGTCAGGAAAGTCTTGCGAGTACATTATGTACTCAGGGTTTATTTACCCCTGTTGCAGGTGCAGCTTGAGGAGTGGCTGTTGTGTGGAGGATTCTTCTGGTGGGCACAGATAGATCCTTGTATCTTATCGTTAGATGTTTATTTCAATTTCGCTGTTTAAATTCCGCACTCTAAACTTGGTATTGTAATAATGTATTTCTAAGAACTCTTGTTGTATGAAATGGACTAAGTATTGTAAACTCGTTCTTATTATTGGATTCTGGATAAAAAATGTGGATTGTTCGAGTTCTCCCTTAGGGTGTGCTCAACGAAACCGCCTGGTGTAGCTTACTTTTGGGGTACTTAGTGTCTAGTGAAAGACAAGCGTCTCCGAAGGTGTGTTATTTCGAGTGGTTCTACCACAGAAACCCGACGTGAAGTGCAAGTAGACAAAGATGTAGATCAGTCTTGCCATGTCGAGGTCGACACAACAGGTGCTTGCTACTAGGAGTTGTTAAGCATAAATCATTACCACGGTAGAGATGTCAATGGGGAATTCTTTGTCGAGAGTTAGGTTCTCCATCCTCGTCCCCGCTGGGATTCGTCCTCCTGGAATAAACTTCTCACAAAATCAACGATAGACCAACATCCAATAGATCAATGAGGCCATCAACTCATCATAATCAAAAGATATCAAATAATCAATAGACCTCCATTTGTCTACTAGCACCATCAGATTGGGTATACATGGAAATAATATATTGCTATAAAGATGTGATTCGTAAAAATAATATACGATCATATTGGGTAGCCATAAGAGTGAGAGTGCATCATGGGGCGGGTACGTGGGGATGGGGACAAGATATGAGTCCCCATCCATAGGAAAACCGATGAGGACTATTTTCTTCTCGTGGGGACTAAGAGCATCTCTACATATATCGAAGGCAAGGGAAGAAGACAGGATCATCGGATCCACCTTCGAGGATGGCGAACTCACAGGCGAGTGAAACCCTAGCCACCATGGGGGGAGAATGAACCAAGAAGACATGGGGTAGGGGCGGTGACCTTATCGATGGCGAGGGGTGCGCGAAAGGTGTGCTACGGATGCAAATATACCCTTGCAAAGCTAGATACAACCAATTTGAGATAGCGGGATGTAGGTTCAAGCTACTTTGAGGATAGTGCTAAGCCTGCATAAGGCCTTATGCAACTAACCAAACCGTCCCAAACTTGCACAGGTAACCAATCAGACCCTATATTCCAATTTGTCTATATATTATGCATGGTAAGAAACCACCGTTCAAGAGCTTCTCTATATCTTATGGATGGTGAGAAACCAAAAGAAGAATTGTCACATTTAGAGACTTAACTGAAGTTGAAGAATCCCCCCCTCTAGATCTTGTTGAAGAGTGTTTTTCTATATATCCGGTGCATGGTGAGAGGCCAGGAAGAAAGAATGGCCACATTTGGAGATATAGATGAAGAAGCTATTTAAGAGTTTCTCTGTATCTTGTGCATGGTTACAAACCAGGACCAATGAATGGTCACATTATGATATCTAATTCAAGTTGTTGAAGGATTTAAGGATATAAAGGGACCTTTTTGAAATTGCTCTAAATCAGGCCCGCCCCATCCCCTAATACGCGAACTCAACTCAGGGATTAGGACCAGTTGTCATCTCTACTGTGGCAGAACAGCCTAATCTAATGCCTCCCAGAAGTGCTTGTCTTCCATTAGACCCTAAGCACCCAAAGGAGAACACTAAATTACTCGGTTCCATCGGGCACACCCTAGGAGAGAACCCAAAAATCCACATTTTTGTCATCAGGATCACAAATGAGAGAATAAAGCTTACATCATTCTAAACCATTTCTTACATCACTTTTAATACAACATCATAGTATAATATTTATTAATATAACAGGGGAATGAAATCATATTATCAGAGTTATGAACAATTTAATTGAACAGCGGAATATAAACATGTGATCAGAATTACAGTGGAAATGAATATTTAATCATGACATGATGAAGTATTGATGTATAAACTATGACAATATATTATGAAACTTTCATTTATAGAAGCATTTGGTGAGAGTTATAAATAACAACTACGATCGCAGCGTAAAGGAATCCTTGCTGAGCCCACCAGGAGGTTTCCACACACAAGGGTCAACTCTAGCATCCACATGTCACCTGCAACAGAGGGAATAAAACCCTGAGTACTCAATTGTACTCAGCAAGACTTACCCAACAGGAGGAAAGAAAAGACTCCAAGGATATGCAAGGCTATCTGGCTTGTGGGTTTATTGCATTTGCAAGAAGCATTACTAAGCGTGCGTCCTTATATTCGTTTTTATTAATGGCCGCATTGGTTCATTAACTAACCATTCTATGTAAGCACATGTGCTACTTTTAAGCAAGTGGTAAATAATTAGATTTCCTTTTCTTTCCATCTTTCATCTTTCAGTTCTTACTACGATGCTAGGCATAAGACAAGCCGTACCAACTCGGCGGTGATTCGTGAACCAATGTGCCCAGCTGGGTGCCTCGAAAACACACGCCCCGCTTGTACCCCGGGCATAAGCAGGACCAACCCATCACCCTCCTGTCCTGGGTGTCCAGGTCCCCATCCAAACTAGGACTCCAAGCCCCCGCACCTGAGTCCTGGACTCAGTGCGGTGCAAGGACCTCCTCCACCAAAAAGAAACCCTGACAGTCGGTCCAGAAAGAGCTAGATCCACGACAAGAGAGCAACAAGTCTTCCAAGCGCCCATACCCAAGTATGTGCTCAGGTCAATAGATCTATGACTTGCCTCGATAGCTTATGCAACAACCGATCCTTAACCGACACAGACATAGAAAGTAGTGTAACCAAGACATGTCCCGCGTCCACGACGACACAACCTCTTACACCCACCAATACCCAAACCATATCCCTGCTTGGTCACCATTTTTTCTTTCCACCATTTATATTTTCTAGTGATAATAATATAGTAAGATATTTCCTATCTCTCGCGAGTGACAGGCAATCACTCGACTTCTACTGGAGTCCTGTAGCATAGCATTCTACATAATCATGTCATACTAGTAAGACTCATAGGATAAAGGTTACATTCAACTCCTTAAAACTTAATGCACAAATATAATTTAAACTGCAAAAAAATAGGGGTTATGCACCGGGGCTTGCCTGGGTAAAATATATATTAAAAAGTTAGTATCTGCATCGTCAGATCATCCACCATCATCTGAATAGAAAGCCCATTGCATCATCTCCTGGAGAGAATACCATTACACCATCTTCGGATTCCCAATCATCCTCCAATTGATCCGTTGATCCATCATCGTACCTATATGATATGCAATGCGATGCAATGTAAAGACATAATTAATCAACTGTAACCGTGACTCGTAAAATACAATTTATGCCACTCAAGCTAATGAGCTGGTTCTAACGACGACCGTACTTAGGCTACATATCCATGTTGTCGAAAAAGACGTTATTTCCCAATAATTATTTTAGTTATATAAACCCAAGTTATTTCTTTATTCGGAATAGGACATCATTATCTATTTAGTAAACTAATTATTCTAGAGCTACAAAAATTACAGTGAGTACCTAATATTGCTAGGAGCCTACTGTACAAATTTCAGATTCAACAATATTACCAATTTACCATAACAATCCCTACAAGTTTATCTTTTCACAATATTAAGTACCTTAAATTAATTATATAGCTCCCAAGATATTATTAAACTATGTGAACAAAATATACTAACAGGTAGATCATGATTTTAGAGACTCAACAAAACTAATTTCACCATTTTTGAACACCTACATAATTTTATATTAATTTTACAAGTTTATTTCCGAAACCAAATTAGCTAAATGTCTTTCTTAGAACAAAAAGGTCGACGGTGGCTAATCGGCCCAGCTGACCCAATGTGGACGCGTAGCCCAGACGGTGTGGCACCCGGCCGGCCCAAGCGGGGGCGGGGCACGGCGGCCCAGGCGACAGGCAGGTCGGCCCAGCTCGGGCGAGCCCACAGGCGCGCACGACCGGCGGCCTAGGCGGCCAGCAACAACGACACGGACGACCCAACTCTAGGCAGACCGCAGCCCATCAAACCGGCCCACGCGGTCCGGCGACGTCATATTTACGAAGCGACCCTGAGTTATCCTCAAATCAACTAAGCCCTTTTTGCGAATCTATGAGCCTAGCGCTTTATGCAAAATGGACACAGTAAACATCTATATTTACATTCAAGTCCTTTCTACTTTTTCCTCATCCTCAGAGCAGAGCACGGTCCGGGAAAACAGAGCGTTGGCCGATGGCGGCGGCACGCCGACGACGGTGAAGACGTGGGGCTACAGCAGCCTCGCATGTGCCCCAGGCAGGGCGTGACTCGACTGGAGGCAGTCCACAGTGGCGGTTTGGCCAGACGCAGGCGGCAGTGGTTCGGCCACACGCGCGGTGGCCGTGGCGGGCGACTGCACGACGGCGACGGCGCAATTGGTGGCTCCCGGCATTGGGAGGGCAAGGCGCACCCTCGGCTAGGCCCCGCACGTGCCGGGGAAGGACATAGCGGCCTGACCGCAGGCGCGCAGCGCGGCGGTGGCCCGAGCAAGAACTGTGGTGGCTTCCGATGACGCGGCTACGGCGAGCACGGTGGCCCGATGCGGACAAGGCACAGAAAAAGGAGGCAGTGGGCGCATCACCGGCTCCGGCGGCAGGCGGGCCGGCGCGGAAGACGGCGGGCGGCGATGGTGGTGCTGCATCGTCACGGCCGTAGGCGTAGGTGGTCGCGGAGCTCGGCATGACGACGGGCGCGCGTGCGCGGTCGGTAGCGGGCAAGGGAAGGGGTGGCACGGCAATGGAGCGTGCGCGAGCAGCTCGAGAGAGAAGCGAGGAGGGGCACCGGTGTTCGCATCGGGGCGACGCTGTGGGCACGGCGTGCGATGCGGGGTAGCGGCCCAGAGTGGACCAGGGGCTCACGTGCGGGGAGGAGGCGAAACGGCAGTGGCAGCACGGCTTTCGTTTTAAGGCGCACGAGGGCAGTAGCAGCAGCTGACCTCAGCACAGAGACAGACAGCAGCGGAGACAAGCAAGGTAGCCAAGACAAGCAAGGTAGGCAGCAGCAGCGGCACGGAGGTGACCGGCCGGCTTGTCCGGTAGAGAAAACAGTGGAGCTAGGACAAGCAGCGGCAGAAGACAAGCAAGATCAGATCAGGGACACACAAGCTAGGCCGAGGCAGAGACGTGGAAATTCGTGAGTTGGAGCTTTGCTCGCCGGCCATGGAGACAGCAGAGGCAAGGGGCAGCAGCACTTGCGGCCATGATTGGAAGGACTAGAGCAGACAGAGACAGTACAAGGCAAGCGCGAGGAGCCGTGCGGTTCACCACCAGCCTCATAACGCGGTTCAACTCGATCATGTGCCTGGACAGAGACTAGAGACTGGGCATTGCAGTAGCTAAAGGTTGGATGTCCGTACAGCTAAGCCTGATGAGTGGTAAGCGCTGCATGCACGCACTGAAAACTTCACGTGAGCCACTGCGCTTTTGTACGGCGGACGACACGTCAATCGCAGCAGCCGCAAGACGATGGACGGAGCAATGCAAAATATGGCCAGCACAGTACGTAGCGTGGCGTGCGTGTGTTTCGTCATTTACTTGCTAGAATCATTATCGGTCACTCCTAAAATATTTCTATGCACTGCGTAAATTAACTTGAGCGTTTATTTAATCCACGAAACTAAGTCACATAGGATTCGCTTATCGCCTCAAGTATGTTTAGATTAAAAATTCCAAAAAAACTCGTTTCGAAAATTTGAGTTAGACCTAAATCACGGTGCTAAACGAGCTCATAACACCAGGGCGTTACATCCATCTACCCAATGCCACCAAACAAATGGCACGTTAGAACACAACAAATAACGCTAGCAACTGATTTTCATTACCACTGACACTCCATTAGCCAAACCAACGGGCACATTTAGTAGATGTCACTAAGCTCACACAAAGTGCACTTTACATAAGTATTACCAGGGCATGCTAAACCGTCATAATTAACAAAATCCTCAACGAGTACATATCATGGAAAGGTTGCAAAACATCAAAATTCTCTCTTCTCTTAAGCACCAGCAGGATCTAAGCACCCCTCGGTGAGCCTAGCCTTGCCACCAGTAGGTTGGCAGAGAACGGTTTGGCAGCCAGGGCACACAACCACAGTCTGGGAGTGGCTGAACATAGTGGTTTTGCAATCACAAGAACTGAGTAAGATAACAGCAAACATTTCAATTTGGTCAGCATGCTGAAATCCCAAAAGCTATAGAACCCTAGAGATAATTGCTGTCAGGCCTAGTTGTCACATGTAAATTAGAACTCAGTGGAATCAATCATGCACCATACACAATATAATCAAAACAGCTACACTTGCAAAATTGCAGCAATAAAGCAAATAAATGGGCAATCTGCTGGAATGATACAGCGTATTGCAATTGTCGTAACCAAAGACAAAAAAAAAGCAGCAAGGATCAAGAACACTTACATGCTGAAACAGCCCTGGCACTTGACATCCTGCACACAAGGGAGAAAAAACATGATTAGAGTCAGTCTCCAATCAGATGGCACAAGAGCAGACACGTCTCCTATATATCAGAGATGATTTGCAGGCCAGGGCCATCCCTTTGTGAGTGCAAGCTGTACGCTTGCACAGGGCCCCATTAATTCTATCAAGTAATTTTAATCTACTTTAAAAAATTGTGTACATACTCCTGAGAATCGGTGTATATTAAACAGACATATCCAATAAAAAGTTTCATGACAAGATTAAGATGACGTTATGATAGTATAATTTGTGTAATTTTGCACTAATTACCATGTAGTAATGTCAATTTTGATGATTTGAGGAAGTATTGAGAGAACATATTAGTAAACCCTAACCAATTAATACAAGTTAGTAGATAACTTTAAAATTCATTTTTTTTTCTCGAACGCGCACTGTAACACGTATTTCATTAAGAGGAAGCAGAGAACATCCAAACAGATACACGACTCAGCTACGAGAGAACCCTCGTAGCACAGGTTACAAACCACGAAGCAACACATAGTTGACACAGAGGAGTCGCAAGTAATCCCAAGATTACCGACGCGAACCCAAGACAACGACGAACACAGCAAGAAAACAAGAGAAAAAAAAGCCAGAAACTAAGCTATGCCTGCTACAAGAGATACATCCGCACAATGGTCGCCAACCAGGAGGGTCCAGCCGCGGTGGCAAACCTCAAGCAACCAGGAAGTCGCGAGGTAGAACCGCCAGTGACCAGGTAGCCACTGCGAAGGAGACAACGAGCTCTAGAGCCTCCAGCGACCAGGTAGTCGCGAGGTCAAACCGCCAGTGACCAGGTAGCCACTGCGAAGGAGACGTCGTACCGGTGACCAGGTAGCCACTGCGAGGGAGACGTCGTAGAAAGCCTCAAGCGACCAGGTAGTCGCGAGGTCAAACCGCCAGTGACCAGGTAGCCACTGCGAAGTGCGACGACACCAACATCCGAGCTGGGCGGACCAAAGTGAAGAGGAGAGAAGCACAGCAGGCACAACACAAGGTAGAGCGGCTCCGACAGACCAAATCGGCCTCCACACCACCACAGCATGACAGGGCACCACCCTCCAAGCGACGCCTCCAAATCCGAGGGAGAGGGCCCTCCGATAAACGCTTCCAAGGAAGAGAACGGCGCCCAAAGGCGTCGCCGTTATCGACCCAACAAATGGGTATAGCTTTCGCCATGGCACCTCATCCCTACCGACGAACCGTGAGAGTCAAGTGTGCCCGCTCGACCGACATCAGCCTCGCCACCATGACGCTGCAGATACGCGAAAACGAGCAGGACGACGCCATCCACGCCACCACGGCGTCGACGACGCACAGCCAGAGCAGCCGCCCACACCACCACGATGTATGACGGCGCACGCTACAGGCCGCACCACCCTCATCTCCGTCCGCCCCGCACTGCCAAACACCCCACCCTACGAGCACCGAAGTCGGAGGAGTGTTGACGCAGCCGCAGAAGACCGACGGAGCCTTTGCTGCTCGTCCGGCGGTAGACGCGGGAACCACCCAACGGCCGCTCGCCAGCACCAACCGCCGCGCCACCTGGCCCCACCAGCGTGCACGCCGGCGGGCGGAGCCGAGTCAGGGGCGGGGGCCGCCGGATTTGAGCCAGGGGACACGGATCCGGTGCAATGTGGACGGGATCCGGTGTGTGATGGTCGCTGCCGGCCGACCTTGGCCGCACCAGAACGCGAAACCCACCGGCCAAGAGGCCCTTGACGCCGCCGCCCGATGCGTCGTCGCCTGGAGCCGCCCAGGCGCACCCTGCTGCCGCACCCGCAGATCCGGCCATGGGGCCGCCGGATCCGGGCGAGGGAGCAGCCCCTGCGACCATGCAGCTTCAGCCGTCGCGAGCCCAACACCGAGGAGAGGAGAGGAAGGCTGCGGGGGAAAAGAAGGGGAACGCGGATAGGGCCTCGCCGCCGCCGTCCTTGCGGCCGCACGGACTCCGGGCAGCACGCTCGAGCGGCAGCGAGGCTTGCGGAGTGGCTGGCGGAGGGGCTTCGGCGGAGGCGCTGGGGAATCGCCTCCCTCTATCGTCTTCTGCCTTGTCCTCTCTCCATTCTTAAAATTCATTTTCATTTCTGTAGCATCTAACTTAACTTCATGTACAAGTATATAATTGTTACTCCTACTTGGCAAACAAGGGCAGTTAAGTTTTATTGTTACTTTGTTGGAAGTACTTTTTTCTGTAGCATTTGTCACTAAATCGAACTTATGGTACTCTCTTCCAAATCAAATCAATCTGATAGGTTCTTTTTTTTTCTTTTGCCAAAACTTGGGTCTCTTTAGGGTATAAATTTATTTTCTTGGCATAGGGCCATGATTTGCACCACCCTATCACGCAGAATGAGAAAAGGTCACGAATGAACAGGCATACCATGAAGAAAGAGTTGGGAGACTGGACGAGGCGCTTCTTCTTGTGCTTTAACTTCTCAAGCTCTGCCGGTGGGTTGACCAGGTCGATGTCGTTCTGCAGCACCTGCTCCGATTTCCAAGAATGCACCAAGAACAGCATTAGATCGAAGGCCAATCAACGAAACCGAAATTAAAAAAAGAAATACAAACACGCGGCCGGGTCAGGAAGCGAGAAGTACAAACACGCGGCCGGATCAGGAAGCGTACCATCTTGGAGATGCGGTCGCCTCGGGCGTTCCTCCTATGGAGGAAGGGAGAGAGAGAGGAGAAAGGCGATTGAGCGCGAGGTGGCGACGGGGAGAGAGGCGAGAGAGGGTGGATCTTTAGAGGCTTTTACACGTGTGCCATTAAAAAAGTTTCCACAAGTGTCGCTACACGTGTGCCATTAAAAAAGTTTCCACAAGTGTCGCTCCTATCGACTCTTTTATCTCTCGTACCATTCCGTCGATCTTCCGTTTATTTTTTACCGTTTGCTCGTCCTGACATGTGAGCCCGCCCAACAAAGATGTCCAAACTACCCCTATCTCCCAATCGCTCTGCCCTCGGGCCGCTTCTGCCTTCCTTTTGCGCACGCTTCAGCGCTCGCTGCCGCCCTCCCTTGTGCTGAGCTCGCCCATGTCGCTCGCGATGGCCTGGCCAAAGCTCGTGCGTGCGCCATTCGTGGTGGCTGGGGCGCGGCTGGGACGGAGCTTGCCTCCTTGCATCGTGTCTGCTGGCCACGGAGGACCGTCTACGGTAGCTCCGTCGGCCATGGCAGCTAGGGTAGTAGCGTCGCAAGCCAAGGCAGTTGCGCCCGCGATCAGGGTAGGCGTGCCCCCAGCCAGGCCACCAGCAGCCGCGGCCAGGGGGCTGCGCCCCGAGACACGAGGCCGGCCATGGCAGCTGCGCCTCCCCTGATTTGCTCACGAACCATGATTTGTTTACGTACCATGTACCCTCTATTCCTAATCTCATTTTGAGAGTCAATAACAGCCAAGATTGATTCTAAGCCAAATTAGGTTTCTCTCAAGCTAGCGGGAGAGCGCGTCCTTTCTCTAGCTCGCGTCCCTTCTCCAACTCCTTCATCTTCCGTCTCGAGGGGTTCTGGAAGCAGATCGGGGCGAGTGGCCGGCGGCGGCGCTACCCATGGATGCTGTACCGCGTAGGGCGAGCAGCCGCCACGACACGGCGCTGGCCTTGGGTGCGCAGTACCGCGGGTTGAGTGGCTGGCGGCGGCGCTGCCCCCTGGACACCGTATCGAGCGGGGAGAGTAGCCAGCGGCGACGACGGGATGAGAGTCGAGAGAGACTTGGAGTTGGAGAAGTAAATTCGTGCGCTCGAGCGACCCTTCAAGGACCGCAACGTAATCCTCGACATCTGCGGCCGTGACTTCCTCGTCATCGGTTGTGGGCGGCAACCGGCACGGGATTCACGGTTGGGTGGTGTCCGGTGGACTGCTCGTTGGCGGCGACGCGGGGTTCACGGTGGCCTGCTAGTTGGCTACGTGTCGAGGTGCTGGAGCGTCTGCTCATGGTGGCTAGGGTGTTGCGTGTTAATTCGGCCACTCGGATGGCATCCCCCACGCAGGGGCGACAGACGGTGGCCGCGCCGTCCGCGCCTCCACAGGCGGTGCCTAGGGTGCCGGCTGCGGGTCACTCGGCGGCTTCGCTCGGCAGGGAAGAGAAGAGAGAGAGGAAAGTTTGGGTGGCTGACGAACGAGCCCCACTGTAAGGTAAAGTGGTCATTTCATACATCTGTTTGATACCGTTGGAGATAAAACTAGGCGAAATGGCTTCGGGGACAAAAGAGTTCAGAGCAGTGGCATCTATAAGATCTCAACTTTTTAATGACTTATAGGTAATTAACAACTTTTTTAATGGCACCCAGGTAAAAGCCTGGATACTTTATAGGTGTGGGGTGACGAATCTCAGGCGTTCATCGAGGTGCTCCGTTCATCTGCTCCGTGGAGGCCCAAGACCAACAAATCAAGGCCTTTGTCCTTGGGCTGCAAGCCTGCAGGCTGCAGCTCCTTCACGAGTCATGACACTGGTCTCTGGTTTGCTAAAAAAAAACTGGTCTCTAGGCCCCACGTGCGAACTACCCATTAACCCGAATAATCCCTGAATCCTTCCCGCCTCCTCCCTATCTTGCCACTGCAATGGAGGACACGGCGGCTGAAGAGACCGAGGTGAGCGGCGCAGCGGAGTTTGAATCTATCTACTTATTGTTAGTTGTATTCTCTCAGAGCATCTCCAAGAGTGCCATATATCCTTTCTCCATCTATCTTTTTTTTTTTGGAAAAAGGTGAAAAAACTCATCTCCCAGAGTTCTCCATATCTCTTTCCCATCTTTCCGCACTTGGCAAACCACCGTTACCTGCGCGCAAATATACGCGTGGCCTAGGAGTGCGCATCCGGAGTTTCCCCGCCCGCCTTCTCCTTCCCGCGCGACATATCCTTCACGCCATAGCCTAGGTTCCGTCCAGGGGAGACGATCTTCGACGCCGCCATTGATGTACTCGTCCTCTCCACGTCGATTAGGGTTTCCGGTTGCTGGGGTTTCGGTAGCCGCCGCCTGGAGGCCACGGCAGCAGCAGGCACAGCCGTCGCTAGCATGCCTCTGCGCCGCCCCTTGCCGCCGTCGTGGCCCTTCCGACCGGGATCGGTCGCTCGCTCTTGTCGGCGCGTTGTGTGTTGCAAGTATGAGAAGAAGAAGGGAGTGGGAAAAGAAAAGGAGGAAAGACAAGGTTCCAGGTGATAAAAGCACAAGAGAGAAAGATCTAGTGGAAGGGCTTAAACGCGTACAGAAATAAATTTAGGGTTCCTGATGCAAAACATGAGACCAGGTCGTGGGAAAAAAAGTGCCGAGAAAAAAACTTTTAGGACAAATATATAGGAAACTCTTGGAGATGACCTCTCTTTTTTCTCCCCATACTAATTTAGGAGTTGGTAAACACCATGTTTTGGGGAACAAAATATGGGGAACTCTTGGAAATGCTCTTATGACTTACTTTCGTGTGGAGAGGAATGGAATTTTTTCTTTAAGAAAACAATGGAAGTCGTGAGTCAGGTTGTGTATCAAAATTATCAGGTCCTGGGTGCTTAGTTTTACATTGCTGAATCCTGAATTCACCTATTCCAGTGAGAAGTGGAGCACCTTTTCTTTGCATTTCAGTTGATGGAATTTTACTCTGTTCCTCCAGGGCTGGTCATTCAGTTTCATTGTCAGATGATTGTGGTCACCGTCCTCATTCAGATACTATAAGAGCTATTTGCTTCATTGTGAGTGGAGCTTTGTTTGCATCCGCTGGTGATGACAAACTTGTGAAGGTTTGGAAGACTGATTCGTGGCGTTGCATCCAGACTTATGTAAGCCACGCTCTGCTCTTCTGTTCTCATTGCGAATAACAAAATTTGCACCAAAACGATGGGCTTTAAGTTTGCAAGTATCTGTATTCTTGGACTCTGTTCCATTGCAATAATTCCATTGCAAACATTATTTAACCGAAAGTCCATATTCATTAAATAGTTCTGTCCATGAATTTCACACTTTTGATAATGTAAATTGAATAAGAATATGTTGCAATGTTCTCAATTACAGAACTACCGAGAAGAGGGTCAGTGCAGTTGCTACAGATCTTTCTGACGCTGAGACTCATCGTCGCCTTCAGATAGAGACTGTACTCCCGTCATTTGGTGTACCAGCTAATAGTCAGTTGTTAAATGGAATCCACTACCCAAGGCAACTAAACAAATGACACTTTCAGTTAAACCTCAACAAATAACGTCAGCAACTGATTTCACTACCATTGCCACTCCCTTGGCAAAACCAAACAGCACCTTAGTAGATGTCACTAAGCTCAAGCAAAGTGCACGTTTACAAAAGCATTGCCAGGGCAAGCTAAACAGCCATAATAATAAACAAAATCCTCAGAGTGGGTAAGGTAGTAAAACAGCAAATTTCTCTCTTCTCCCATTAAAAGACAGCAGGATCTAATCGCCCTTGCGACGGAAGGAGCACCCCTCGGTGAGCCTGGCCTTCCCACCAGTAGGTTGGCAGAGAACAGTTTGGCAGCCTGGGCACACAACCACAGTCTGGGAGTGGCTGAACACAGTGGTTCTGCAATCACAAAAACTTTGTTAGATACAGCAAACATTTGATTTGTTCAGCATGCTGATATCACAGAAGCTATACAACCATAATAACCTTTCAACAAAGGATAACGTTTAAAGATCACAGATAATTGCAGTAAAGCTTAGTGGTCACACGTAAATTAGAACTCGTACACAACATGATCAAATAAAGCAGCGAGGTGTAACGTTGTGCAATTATCAAAAGAAATGCAAGCGCAATCTAAATTAACCCACATTTAAACAGAACAATTGTACTTGTACTAGTCAGGTGAGAAACAAACAAAAACAGGAGTCAAAACATTAACAGTTTCCATCTCCATCTATAAACAATTTTGTTGTCCTACGTATTCAGGAAGTGAGAATTGCATTCTTCTGGCGACAGAGGGGGTATAAAATTTTACGAAATCAAGATACAACCTTATAACTAAACCAAGAATTTTCATATTTTAACTAGCTAGTAGTAATCGCAACCCTACTAGTAAACTGAGCATGCCAAACTGTCAATGGAAAACCACTAACACAAGATTAGTAGATCACATCAGCAATCAGCAATGGATAAATGGAATGACACAGCGTCTATATCAATTGCAATTATAGTAACTAAAAACAAAAAAGGAGCAAGGATCATGAACACTTACATGCTGAAACAGCCCTGGCACTTGACATCCTGCACACAAAGGAGAAGAAAAACGAAAAAAAACATGATTAGAGTCAGTCTCCAATCAGGCACAAGAGCAAACACGACTAATATTAATATTAATATGAATATAAGTCGATACATGTAACTTTAAGATTCATTTTCATTTCTGTTTTCACATTTTAGCTCTCTTATAAACACAACTTATTTGATGATGAATTATGCATAACCTATAGCATCCAGCTTGACTACATGTATGTTACATGGCAAACAAGAGCAGTTAAGCTGTCTTGTTGCTTGTTGGAAGTAATTTTTTATGTAGTTATCGATACTAAATCCATTTTCTGGACTCTCTTCCAAACCAAATCACCCTATTAGGTTCAGGTTTTTATTTTGCCAAAACTAAATTCCAATGATACATTCGTTGGGTCTCTTTAGGGCATGATTCGCAACACCCCATCACGCAGAATTAGAAAAGGGCATGAACAGGTATACCATGAAGAAGGAGTTGGGGGACTGGACAAGGCGCTTCTTCTTGTGCTTTAGCTTCTCAAGATCTGCCGGAGGGTTGAGCAAGTCGATGTCGTTCTGCAGCACCTGCTCCGATTTCCAAGAAAGCATGCGTAATATCATTAGATCGAAGAGCAACCAACAAAACCGAAATGAATATGGGGATCGGAACAGGGAGCGTACCATCTTGGAGACGCGGTCGCCTTGGGCGTTCCTTGCCTGCGCCTGCTATGGAGAGAGCAAAGGCGAGCGCGTGGTGGCGGCTAGGAGGAAGACGAGAGCGGAGGGTGGATACGTTATATAGGTGCGGCCGTGTGGGGTGGACAATCTGAGGCGTTCATCGAGGTGCTGCGTTCATCTCGGCCTTCCGTCTGGTGTTCGTGGAGGCCCAAGACCAACAAACCAAAGGCCTTTGCTCTTTGGGCTGCAATCCCGCAAGCTATCCGGGCTCTTCTTCGTGACACTGTTCTCTGGGCCCCACGTGCGAACTGCCTGTAAACCCTAATCCCTGAATCCCTCCACCGCCTCCTCCGTCTCGCGCTCGATTCGAATCCTAGCTCCCTATCTTGCGGCTGCTGCTCCCGCCTCCCGCTGCAAGCCTGCAATGGAGGACACAGCGGTCGAAGAGCCCGAGGTGAGCGGCGCCGCGGAGTTCGCGCCGGCGCTCGTCGCCGCCCACCCACACGGCAACTCCGTCGCCGTCGCCATTGGGCCCGAGCTCCGCGCGTTCGATCTCAGGTTTCGAAATTAGAATACCCTCTTCCCTTCCATCGCCGCTTCCTAATTTGCAGAAAGTGCCCGTGTTTGATCACACGATTGGTAGATTTTGACGGGGAAAAAGTCTACTTAACCCCCCACCTTTTATAGGTCTACTTCACTCCTAACTCCGTCTGTTTTACTCCTGAACTTTCCAAAACCGTCTATTTTACCCTCGGACGGTTTTTGACAGTGGTTTTGCTACAGTAGCAAAAAAAAACGCCCGGGTGTAAAATAGACGGGTTTGGAAAGTTCCGGAGTAAAACAGACGGTTTCATAGTTTGGGGGTGAAGTAGATCAAGTATGAAAGACAGAGGTTAAGTTGACTTTTTCCATTTTGACGGAGGTTGTAGTGAACAGAATCTATCTGCTTATCGTTAGTTGCATATTCTCTTATAACTTCGAAAAAAAAAAGTTTCGTGTGGAGAGTATTGGAAAATTTTCTTTAAGAAAACAATGGAATTCTTGTGAGTCAGGTTGTGTAAATTGTTTCTGTCCTGGGTGCTTAGCTTTATATTGCTGAATCCTGAATTCGCATGTTCCAGTGAGAAGTGGAGCGCCTTTTCTCTGCATCTCACTTGGTGGAATGTGCAAGTAAATATTTACTCTGGCTCTGTTCCTCCAGGGCTGGTCTGCCAGTTTCATTGTCAGATGAGTGTGGTGGCCGTTCTCATTCAGACGCTATAAGAGCTATTTGCTTCAGTGTGAGTGGAGCTTTGTTTGCATCCGCTGGTGACGATAAACTTGTGAAGGTTTGGAAGACTGATTCGTGGCGTTGCATCCGGACTATGTAAGCCACACTCTGCTCTTCTGTTCTCATTGCGAATAACAAAATTGGCACCAAAACATTGGGCTTTAAGTTTGCAGTATCTGTATTCTTGGACTCTGTTCCATTGCAATAATTCCGTTTTTTCAAAGAAAATCCATATTCATTATATAGGCTGTGTTTAGTTGGGCGAAATTTGGGAATTTGACTACTGTAGCACTTTCGTTTTTATTTGGCAATTAGTGTTCAATCATGGACTAATTAGGCTCAAAACGTTCGTCTCGTGATTTCTAACAAAACTGTGCAATTAGTTTTTTTTTCGTCTACATTTAATGCTCCATGCACGTATTGCAAGATTCGATGTGATGGCTATTGTAGCACTTTTTGGGAATTTGGATGGGAACTAAACGTGGCCATAGTTCAGTTCATGAATTTCACACTTTTGATAATGTAATTTGAATAAGAATCTGTTTCAATGTTTTCAATTGCAGAACTTCCGAGAAGAGGGTCAGTGCAGTTGCTATTAGCAACGATGACCTGTATGTAACTTTTGCAGATAAATTTGGTGTTGTTTGGTTAGTCACTTTGTGGGAAGATAGTGCAGAGCAGGTTTCAGTTGATAACAAACCTGTGTCAATTCTTGGTCACTATTGCAGTATCATCACTAGCATGGTATGAACAAGTTCTAAATTCTATATTACCTGTGCTATGGATCTGTATGTTCTACATTTTATTTAGCAGCGAATGTGTCTATTGGCAAACCCACAAAGTCTGCTACACGTCAGTTTGATTTGTTACTCCTTTCGTGTCATGTATAACCATGCTTTGTCATTTACCTGGGATTGCAGAAGTTTTCGCCAGATGGGCGGTTCATTGCTACTGCTGACAGGGACTTCAAAATACGAGTATGTCTTCTGTTCTTTGCACTGATTGCTGTATCAATGGAGCATATTGGACTTATTCTCTTATTGTGTTGCAATTAATTTTGTAGGTCACATTATTCCCAAAGAATCCTCTAAAAGGGGCCCATGAAATACAGAGCTTTTGCCTTGGGCATACAGAGTACGTTTGGTGTACAGTTTTTATTCTGTTTTTAGGTTATTTTAATATATATATATATACAGAGCTTTTATTCTGTTTTTGGTATATATTACAGTTTATATATATATATATATATATATATATATATATATATATATATATATATATATATATATATATATATATATATATAACAATTTGGGTTATTGGTTACATTGTGATCATAGGAGTTTCAGAGCTTAGTCTATGATTGATAATCGGTTGTGACTCTTCTTGCAGCTTTGTGTCATGCATCACCTTCACTAGCATATCTGAAAACCAGAGCTTTCTTATATCAGGAGGAGGTGATTCAACTGTGGGTACATAGTCTTTTAAGTGTATTGACATGTACTTTTTTCTCTATAAGCTTCTCCTAACATTGTTTCATCTGTTAAGGTTCGCCTGTGGGACTATGTAAATGGATGTCTCCTTGATACATTTCAAGTCAGAGATAAGGTAGCATCTTGAAGATATCTCTTTCCATCTTTTGTTGAAAGAACACTAATATACAACTTTTCTGTTCTCAGTTTTCAACATTTCCCAAATCATTTTGGTATATATTACAGTTCTTAGAACTACTTGCAGATGGGAGAACTCTTAGGACCAAATGAAACAGATGATAGCAGTCTAGCCATTGCAGATATATGTCCGAGTAATGATGGCTCATTGGTAGCTGTAGCTATTCAAAGGTAAGCTTGACTTGTGGGGCAATATATCTCCAAGAAAGTGATAGTATTTATTGTGTTCTAACATTGTCCTGCCTTTTCACTCTGCAGTTTCAGTGGTGTAATGCTTTTAGCATGTGATTTAGCAGGAAAGAAGTTGTCTTTCCTAAAGGTATGCCTATTTCGTAGACAATTTGGTGGCCTGAGATAACTTACACAACCTAAGGTCTTGTTTATAAACAAGGGTTACCATTAATTTATTTTTTTGGGTCAGTGCTGATGGCCAGTGCTTTCTAGACCAGAAAGTTTTTCCATGCTAGGTTTAACCTGGTTTTATTGAATTGGTTTACTAACCAAGAATCCTATCATGTAGCTTATGCTGTTTATACCATTATAACGACTTGGCTGGTGTGCAAATACGTCAGTCTTACTAGCTAGCCTGTCTTATAATATGATAACTAATCATAAAACTGAGATGAACATTTGAATATTTGTGGGGCTCAATCGAAGTATAAGTTAAAACTCAGTAAATTTAAAAATATCTGTGGGGCTCAATCGTGGTATGTCTTTCATGTCTCAGTTGTTCAACAACATTTACTCTACCCCCGCTGATGAGCCGATACACATTATCTAATTGCAGGTGATTACAATGGAAAAGAGCTATATTCCTACTAGCTTAGCATCCAGCTTGTCCTCAGAACTCCTATGGACTGTCATGGGCGCATCAAACATGCCCAACCAGGCTTCCTCCCATTTATTAACCCGTGTAAGGATCATTACCAGTTTTCAAAAGGACAGATTATCTTCTGATGATGCTGGTCCTGCAACCCTTGAAGACAGTGACGTACCACACGGCGAGAAGCTCCTTTTGGCACTGCAAGGAAGCCTCGACGTCACAAAGCAAGAGGAGGTGTTAGCTTCAGTGCTGGCTGCGCTGAAGGTCTCAATGCACAAGATGCTGGTGAAGAAGCACTACTCAGAAGAGAGGAGGGAGCAGAGGAAAAGAGGTAGGAACGACAAGAAGATCAAGAACTAGCTCAGCATGCGGTTTCAAGTTCAAGACAGTATAACGGTTCTTTTTTTTTTTTTTTTGCCTTGCTGTACCATTTAGTTTGAGCAAAACACAGATATTACTGTAGTATCAGCAGCCGTAAGAGTAATAAATTTGCCAGGTTTTTTCTTAGTCCAAGCATATTATAACAGTAATTCATGCTAATTACTCCAGTAAAATTGCTGCAGCTTTGCGTCTCCTTGTCCTCGTGTGTTGTGATCCGTGGTTTGAACGTTACAACCAAGGGAATAATTGCACGAATTATTACGTGATCCCAGGAGATCGTTCCTGCAAGGAATCAAATTGCGGCTGATTGAAAACTGCGCCGAGTGACTGATTGCCTCTCTGTTTGTCGCGATCTCAGCAGACTGATGCCCCCGGAATGAGCCAATGGGAAGCACGGAGGTTATTCCGGCCACGTTGTCGTCTCTTTCCTGAGTCCTGGCGCACGACATGGTCGCCCGACGTGACGCCGGTGAGGACAAGGGTTTCTGTTTCCTTTTTTTTGCCTTTGCGAAAGCTTCCGTGACGTGTCTGATGGTCTCGCCGAGCTGGAACGAACGGCCACCGCACATGCAATGTTTGCCGTGACAAGAGGAATAAGATATTATAGTATTATGTTTATATGTGTATGTATTTCCAGCGCCACCCCCCCCACCCCCACCCCCACCCCCCCCACACACACACACACAACCCCAACCCCCAACGGCCTGTTTGTCGCCTCTACCTAGGGTTGAATTCAAGAGCCTAGGCCTTGCGTGTATTTCGAGAGCATTTTTGTATCAGAAAACACGACTAATTCAGTTCTGGATGTTTCGAAAAAGGCCTTTCATGTATTTCCAGAGAATTTTGCATCAAATGGCGTGACAACGATAGATCTTTCATGTATTTCCAGAGGATTTTGCGTCAGAAAAACACGACTAGTTCAGTTCTGGATGTTTCGAAAAAAGGACTTTCATGTATTTCTAGAGAATTTTGCATCAAACGACGCGATAACGATAGGTCTTTCATGTATTTCCAGAGGATGATTTTGCATCAGAAAACATTACTATTTCAGATCTGGATGTTTCAAAATATGGTTCCTTTCCTTTTTGTGGGATGTGAACAATTGTTCGTTTCATCCATGGACGAAACATGAACACAATGAGGTGACTCGATTACAGTACATTATTAGGAATCGAATTCTGGACGACGCGGATGAAAAGGGCTGAACAAGGCAAGTTTGGGAACATATTCTTGACCTAAAAAGTAAAAACTCTATCCACTGAAGACGAGAGATGCAAAGCAAAGGCAGGCACGAAATATGGTCAGATAGATTAGAGTTCTTCACAAGAAAGTTAAGTTCCCCCGGTCAACAGCATGATGGCTGCCTTTTTCCGTTCTTCTCTTCATCCATGCAAATACTCTTCTGGCGAAACATGGAACTCGCCCATCCGTTAACTTCCCAAAGGCGTCTCTAAACAATGTTGGCCCCGTTCGCTTCGCTGAAAAAACAAGATGAAATACTGTTCCGGCTGATTTGTTGTAAGAGAAAAATACTATTTTGGCTAAAAAAAAACAAGCTGAAAAGTACGGATTATAAGAGAAGCGAACAGGGCCAGTTATCTTATCTAGCTCTGTTTGTTCAGTCGATGGTCATTCATGCCGTGATTGAGCCACTCAGCCACTGGCCGAATTGCCGTGGTGATTACAGCAGCTACGTGCCGGCGTCCTGATCGCCTGGCTTATAAGCCGTACTTTTTCAGCCAATGAATAGTATTTTTCTCTCACAACAAATCAACCAACAGTACTTTCAGCCATGACTTATCAGCCAAGCGAACAGGGCACTTCCATGGCTGCCAACCTTCTGATGGGCTCTTCAACCATATGACAAAGTGCAGCTTGGATGTGAACTCCTCCGTGTACTTTGTGGATGACAAGGGAAGTTCAGTCCAAACCGGATTAGAACAAACACGAAATATCTGATGAACAGTGTCTGCCCAAGATCTCGATTGTCCATACATCGAGTACATGACATGACAAAGCATCAAAGTTGAATTCACCGTCACCTTTTTGACGATCCGGCGACCTGCGATTGAACGCCTTGCACAGGCGCCGGATTGCCTTTTTTTTGTATTGGTCACCCGACAGCTCCACATGAAGCTTCCATTCCATGGCCATGGTCTCTTCTCCGCGGCGTAAAATTGGCCTCTCCTCCGCTCTGAGCTGGTGCTTTCTCCTTTCTGTTGTTTTCTCCGCATTTCGCTGAAGGCGAAAGGGAGGCAAGCGCGCGTGCTGGGTTTGTTTCACTGACCCCCCGTGACAACAACTGCATCTTCTTTTTGCCTTCTAGGCTTCTAGTACCACAGGACACGATGTCAATTGTCAAGGCCACACAAAGTCAGAAACAGCAACAGGTTTTACAAAAGGGCCATGGAAGGCTTTGCCTGGTTTGCTTTCTTCACGGCTATGTGCACAAGCATATGGAGGCCTGCTGTCCAGTCACTGCACTGTTGCAGCATGTGCAGTTGCAACGGCAAGCCATCATGATATGATGAGTCTGGTATTTCTAGCCTTCATCAGGCCATCACTGGGTTGAGAAATCAGAAATGCATCTGTTTTCAGAGAAAAAAAACGGTTTTGAATTGCAAGTCAGGAGGGCATGCAGGTTAGCTGGTTAGGTATCCCTCCCTTTCACCCTCTGTGCACTGTCAATGGAGAAGAAATAAAGGCACACACCTGGATTGCCCTCTGAAATCCTAGAGAAGGGGAAGAAAAAAGCTTCTCATCTCAGAGAGAAAGAGAGAGATGTTTAACTGTTTCTGCAATGATGAAGGGCGTTCATGTGGGATGATGGCATGGGGTTGGTTGGTTTGTCAATTTGGAGCAAGTGCCAAAGGAGAGGCGGGCAGTTCTTTTTCTTTACACCTGCCGTTCTCTCCCCCTTCCAATGTGCCATTCCATCGCCGCCCACAAGCTCCTGCCTGCCTGACGGCTGTATCAGGACAAGTGCTGAAATTTTTTACTGCCTGCCATTGACCTTGGCAGCAGCTTCCCTCGTGCACCCATGGCTATCTTGTTCATCACGTGCAACAATTCGTGACGGCTGTCTGGTAGTAATAGTATAGTAGTCTAGTAGAAACACATTAAAAGAAGTCAGATGTTATGACGCATCAGATGACTTTTTTTTTTGTTGTTGTCAAGTGTCAATCCTGATACATACAGAAAAAAAAAACCCAATGTTTATAAGCACAGAAAAACATTGAGCCAGAGTCAGCTGGTACGTACTCCGTGCTGCTACTGAATCCTGATACGATCGTACGTAGGCCGATCCCTTTCTGCTCGATCACAAGTATGTCGCCGTGCGAGACAAATACTCCAAAAAAAATGCGGTGAAAATCCCAGCTGATGCTTCAAGTCATCCAATCACTCAGTTGTCAAACATGCAAAACAAATGCCCAGACAAAAAGAACTGTACAAATAATCACGGAGCACTGTTCTACTGATGTTATTTCGGCTGATTTCAGCTGATTAATAGTATTTTTATGAGAAAGAATAAACTGAAATAAGAACAAGTCGACTGAAGAGCAGATGAGCAGAACATATATTTTTAGTGTCAGCTCCAATGATCGGCTACGGCGAGCACAGTCTGTGAGATCCGTGCAGCGAAGGCATGGGGGTGAGCAGCGTGCAGCATGGAACAATCATATATGGTGGCAGGGCATGGAGAAAAATTAATTGACACCGTGTGAGGATTTGAATTTTCAATCCTTCAAAAAATGTTTTTTTGAAATTAACAACATAGATGCCCACAACATTTATGCTACTTTTTTACATAGGAGGAATGGTTTCACTTGAAGGAATTAGGGGTGAACTTAGATTTTATACTCTCGCGCATTGTGAGCTCTGTTTTGCTTCTACCAAGGTTTTTTTTAAATCCAGAGTGTAAAGTTTTAGGGTGTCACATTGGGTGTCACATGAGGTATTTGGATATTAATAAAAAAACAAATTACAGAATCCGTCAGTAATCCGCGAGACGAATTTATTAAGCATAATTAATCCGTCATTAGCACATGTGTTACTGTAGCATCATATTGTCAAATCATGGACTAATTAGGCTTAAAAGATTCGTCTCACAAATTAGTCGCAAACTGTGCAATTAGTTATTTTTTAGTCTATATTTAATACTTCATGCATGTGTCCAAATATTCGATAGGAGAGTGAGTAAAGAGGAACTAAACAAGGCATAAATACAATTTTTTTATTCAACGTTGTTTTCTCCAAAGCCCCTTGAAAAGAACGTAACACTCGTCCGGCATCATGCAAAATAGTAAATCCATAGCCACATGTCCTCACCATATTTTTGCTAATAGTAATTTGCACTAAAATCATTGGATCACTGTGCGACTGCTGCTCCCCTCTGTCGAATGGACGCCACGTATACGCGCCTTGCATCGGACGGCAGCCGGAAACTAGGCGGCTTGTGTGCGTTCCCATCGGCTCCGCATCGCGGCTTGCGTGCCCTTCCCATCGGCTCCGCATCGCCCAACGGCTCCGCCCAAAATCGATCCTTATCGTGACCCTTTCCTCTCGTCTGACTCCGCCGTCGCCGGAGTACCTGCGGTGTCCGGGGAAGACCACGGCGAGGAGGTCGCGAGGATGGCACGGCGAGGCGCGTCTGCTGCGGCACCTGGAGCAGTGCTCGCCCGCGCAGATAGAAAGGGAGAGGATAGGGAGATGGGAGTGGCGGAGACGGATTGGGAGGAGCTTCAGAGGCGGCGGCGGCAGATTGGGACGAGATCCAGAGCTCTGCGGCGTCGTCCCGGTCCCAGCGACCTGAGCCTATGCCTGGGCGTCCTCGCCGTCCACCACGACTGGCTCCACCAAGGTGATTCCTGTACTGACACTTGATTGCTCATTGCTGAATGAACTGAACCAACTGAACTTAACTGTCTATCATGTTCTGGACAATGAAGGGCAAGCAGACTCAACTGTAATGCTATTTGCTCGTCAAGCATCATGTCGATCTTCAGATGAAGGATGAGAATGGGTCAAGTGTCATCTGCCAAGGAACATGCTACCTTACACTAGCTGTATCATGCACTTGGGCATGTGCTTTTTTTAATTGCAAAATCAGTTGTACGAGTAGCACTGGCTGTTAATATATATTCATTTTCCAGAGTATATAGGTGCTCGTTGTTTTCTATGTCAGGGTTGCAAGTTCAGAACTTAGTTTCATATAACAGAAACATGGTCTAAGTTTCTGTGTTTCGACGTTTGTTGTCGAAATTAGACAAGTTGTAAAATGCGATTTTTGTCTGAAATATATTTGGATGTTCTGAAATCAGCAGTGGAATGCATGTCTGAATAATCTAATAATTGTTTCTGTGGAATGCATTATTCTGAATAAGCACTGCCTGTAAGGTTCCTATTCAGAGCAAAGCCAACAGACTGTACATGTACATGTTCCATTTCATAAGGTCACTTGACAACGAATGAGCACAGTTACATAGATTCATGATTTTGCACTCCATCAAAATGTAACTTCCTAACAGTGGTTTGCACTATAGCATCTTGATCAACTCCCATTAAGAGACTTGTGTATCCTCCTGGAATGTATGGAGCAGCCATTGCAGAAGGTTCTGGAATTAAATTGAAGTGTGCCATTGTAGAATTAGCATATCCACTTTGCAGGAAAGGAGCATCCATGGATGAAGATGGCCCAGCATTAAAATTATGTCATATATTGCATAAGAAAGTGTTCAGGAAATCATGCTTGTAATTATAAGGGAATAAATTATGAAAATAGGTAATATCTTACTGTTATTTGGTTTGGAACTGAACTTTCATCTATTGTTTCTACAACATTATTTTTCAGATCATCACCTACAATAAAACATAGTTCAATATTCTAAAAAACTTGTAGACATAAATTGTATTCTTTGGGCAGGTCAGTACCTTTCTTCTGAGAACCTTTCTTCTTCTTCCCTGACTTCTTTTCAACAACATTTTTAAAACGTGTATTCTTTGGACCTTTTATTACTTGAGGAATTTTAAATGATATTCTACCATTTACTGCATCTTGAACACATTCATTTGGAACTGGAGGAACCTCGTCGGATTTTTCATGTGTCTCACTTAGATAAGTATCCGCTTCCAAGTTGAAGTCATGTAGAGCTTTTTGCAATTTATCAAGAAGTTTTTGTGATGGCGAACACTTCAATACAAGAGATGTGGCCTGGCGAGATATAAGTGCTGCCTGTGATTTCAAATCTCCCTTCTCAGTTCCTTTCTTTTCAATATAAAATCCATTTTTTCACATATTTTGTCCATCTAGGCAGTATATATTGCGATGGCAAATTGTATACTCTATTCAAATTGAAGACTCTGAGAGCATGCTTACATAATAAACCTGTAAGATATAGTTTTCTATTTAATTAATAAACCTATATTACACCTTACAATGTATAAATTGAAATGTAGTAGTATATATACCTATGGATTCAAACATCCGGCAAGAGCATGTAATGGTGGAATCTTCAATGTTCAATACTGCCGTTGCTCCATGGTCAGACTGCATATACTTAACAAAGAATGTCAAGTGTGTCCCCGCAGTTTTCAACAATTCACAAGTCAATGTAAATTGCCTTTTAAATTCTTCCTCAAACTCTGAATACATTCTCCTTGTATATGATTCAGCTGCAGTATTCAACATAGGTAGGTTTGGAATGTATGTAACTGGATTCTTTCGGCGGGACTGAAAATCGGCATCCATCTCATTTGCACGGAGACTAGCTGCAACCTTGTCACATTCTACAAGGAGTTCCGAAAGACCAAGTTTTCTACGAAATCTTTTCTTGAAGACATTGTTCATACCTTCGCTCCTTTGGGTCGAGTTCATGTCTGCTGTAAAAGAGTCGCGATATACTGCAGCCCACTTTGCCCTCAAAGCATATAGATTTGCCATCCGTGAGTTTTCCTCCATGTTGTATTTGGCCAACAATTCATGCCATTTCTCTATGAAGCATGTCTCAGATCTGTCTTCGTACACACATTTTTTGAAATCAGATAGAAACTTGTTATCTGACTCATTCTTATCCAACTCATTCTTATTCGACTCATGAATTACGTGACTCAGATGTTTAGCAGCATTTAAGCAAATATGCCACAAACAAAGACGGTGCCTTGTATTTGGGAATACATAAGCAATTGCTCCTGCCATAGCCGCATCTTGATCAGTGAAAATTGTGCTTGGGTGCTTTCCTGGCATAGCTGTTAGGAAGGTTTCAAAAAGCCAAACAAATGATTCTATAGATTCATTAAATATAAGTGCACATCCAAAAATTATTGTCTACTTGTGATGGTTTGTGCCAAGAATAGGAGCAAAAGGCATTTCGAACTTATTAGTTTGAAATGTGGTGTCAAATGGCACAGCATCACCAAAGCATTTGTAATCCATGATGGATTGACCATCTGCCCCAAAAAAATTTGCTATACGGCCATCATTCTTGTCTACCTGAATAGCATAAAAAAATGTAGGATCTTGTAACTGCTTATTTCTCAGGTATTCAGATAAAGTTTGTGCATCATTGGCTTCTAAATACTGTTGTCGCTCGCGACCAATCTCATTATAGCAATCCATCTTAGCAAAAGGTAAGTTCTCTTCCCCACCATAAAACTCTTTCATGAACTCATAAACTTGGGAAGGCTTCATTCCAGCTTCCCGTATCTGCCCAATTAGTTTCCTGTCTGCTTCAATAACTTGTCGTTGGGACCTCAACTTGTGTGACTTATTTGGACTAGCAAGATAATGATTGTGCTCTTGTATGACCTTTTGCACTGTCCAAATTCCCTCCTTGCTGATACTAAACTGAACACGAGCATCACAACCCGTCCTTGTAATGTCCTTTTGTGATGACTCATTTTCTCGTTGTCCTTGGCTACTGCAAACCATATATTTCTGAGATAAACTACCATCTTTGCGGTGCTTTGTCCTGCTCTTTCTAACACTGAATCCAATCTTGCCAGCATAGGTGTTGTACATCTCATAAGCTTTTTCCTCGGATTGAAAAGTCATTCCAACTTCAGGAATAATCAAATTTTGCCTAGCTTTATTAACCACCTCCTGCAAATCAATTGCTAATTGAAGGTGTACTATAATAAAAACAAAATAGCATATGTTCTGACAAATTTGTTACTTATATGATTTTTTACCTCATCAAGTGCTTCATTCTCCACGGGTGCAGAAGTGTGTGAAATGGTGCCGATGGTCTGTACACCGGCCATAACCGTGGTGTTCTGTGAAATATAGAAGAAAATGCATTTGTTTCATCAAAAGAAAAAAAAGAAAAAAAAAGCCCCATCAACGCGCCTGTGTTACCTGTTCGTCTTCGCGACGACCACCAGCAGCAGCATCAATTTCTAATGCACATGAATCCTCCGTGACAGAAGAAGATCCCATCGGGTCAACAGCTGCGATCCCTCCTTGGCCCCCAACGTCATCCATGGAGTCTACTGGTTCATCCATGGAGACGGCGGCGGCGGCGGCAACTCGTCTAGGGCAAGGCACTGATCAGTGGCGGCGGCGGCCGTATTCAACGTGACTTCGGGTCGCGTCGTTCAATATTCCTCAACACGACTGAAACGAGCCGATTTGGTGCCGTCGTCAGCCGATGCGGAGCCGACGGGAACGCACGCAAGCCGCCTAGTTTCCGGCTGCCGTCCGATGCAAGGCGCGTATACGTGGCGTCCATCCGGCCGAGGGGAGCAGCAGCCGCACCGTGCGCCCGTCGCTCATACAATTTTCTTCCTTTTTTAGAGCAATTTTCAATAGTTTGAGCCGGGGCCCATCATATCTTATTGAATTGGACCTACAGTTATCTGCACAGAATATGATGCTATCACGAAGAAATATTCCCCGGATTTATTTAATCTACGCTGATTAGGTCCTCTTCCAGTTTTTTTAGATTATGAGGCCCTCTTGGCTCTTCCCGGTTACTATCTTACTCTTTCCGTTCCCTAAAGAATGCAATTCTAACATAATGTTACGTTTTAATACCTTGAGTTTGACCAATTATAGATGAAAAAGTATTAATATTTATGATGCTAAATAAATATCATTAGATTAATTATGAAATATATTTTCATAATAAATTAATTTGGAGTCATAAATGCGAATATCATTTGCTAAAAACTTGGTCAAATGTGACCTATAGTTGCATTCTTTTTTAATGGAGGTAGTATCTTTTTGCAGCGCCATTAGCACCCAAATTGGGTAGGGTCAACTGCCTCGTGATGCTGCCATTTCTGTCCTTGTAATGGGAGACGTGCAGGTGAACACTGGCGAAGCCTGCCGCAGCACGCATTTGCATTGTGTGGGCGCTGTGCTGCCTGTGTGAGCAGCGCGATGCAGAAAGGAGATGCAGACGAACGCAGCGCAGCGTCGTACGCACGTCTCGTTGTCTTGTCTCCAGTGGTGGAGAAACGGGCCAAAGAACCATTAGTATGTTTGTATAGTATATTGGATTTATATAGTTACATCCATGATAAATACATTTCTAGAGTTTAATTTTTTTTTCCAAAATAAGTGTACCTTTACATACAAGACAAACTAATTTCATTTGTCTTTTTCTACTTTCACTCTTCCAAGGTGCAATGATTGCACTTTACAGGGGCATATATGTAATTTCTCATCAACCTTGAGCTCTTCACATAAACTCTAGAAATACATTTATTTTGGAATGGAGAGAGTATATAAATAATATATTGTGTGAGAAAATAGTGGTCAACGTCTAACTTTGAAAACCCTTTTCAAAGTTGAACACAGAAGCGGAGGGAAAATTTTCCCCAATCCGATGATGTTCTAGTTCATTGTGAGAAAATTGAATGGATGGAGCGTATGAGAGATTTGTTTTGTAATAGTTGGGTTTTGTTACGGTACTCTCAAATATCTATGGACTCTGGATGAGTACTCCCAAATACTATAGACTGTTGATCTGGATGTTAATTATTACATATTACTTCCTTGGTGGTAGTAGAAAAATAGGAAAACTATCTTTCTATCAGATCTAAGATACATGCATAACCTAACTTTCCTATTTAATGTAACATGACATGCCGATAAAATCTAAGTGTATTTTCTCAAACATATTTATTTTGTGATAAAAGAATCTAAAGTAGTAGCATTTTTTTTTTTGAAAAACTAACGTGATCCCGAACATTTTTTTTCCACTTTTCCTACTTCTCAGTCGCCTGACTGCTCAGCGACCTGCTTTATCTATGAAATTGGGTTTCTAACTTGGTACTTTCGCCACGACATTATATAACAAAGGTTAAATGTCCACCCTTCTAAGTTGCTTGAAGTTAGGAGGCTGTCCCAGGTACTTGCAAGGGATCTACTTGTAAGGGAATGATAAGATCGGGCAAGCAACATCTGAAAGAATGTTGTCCAAATATCCAATCGAAACTCACTACAAAAGATCGGATAGAACTCGCCCTTTTGCGAGGTTGGTCACTAGTCTAGAGGCTCCCCCAAATGCATCTAGTAGGGACAAAGCAGCAAACACTTCTTCTCTTACTAGATTTAGAAAAATCACGGCGCCAATGAGACTCACCCTGGGCTTAGCCGATCTGTGTTGGATGGGATTGAGCAATCCTTCTTGTGGTCAAATCAAACCATCTCTAAAGCAGATCAACTATAAGGACAAAGAGAAGAGGAGAAAGAGAGTCACCTTGTTTCAGTCGTCCCCTCACACGCTAGAACCATTATTTGCCTCTAACTACACTAACGAAAATAGACGTGGAGGCTGTTAATGGCAGAGTTGTCATCCGTGATCTCCATCATCGGTTTCCAAAACCAAGATGCAGAGGTCTAACAAAATAGTAGTCCCAGCGCACCGAAGCAAATGCTTTTGCAATATCAAGCTTGAGGAACAATGTAGGACACTTGGCTTTTTATGTAATCACATTCTATGTATGTATGCTCCACCGCTTTATGAAGGCAATCTGGCTTGTTGAGACTAGTTGAGTGAGGCCTTCTTTGACAGGCTTCTAAAGGAGCTTCACGTGTGAAAACGGTTTGTCAAGTCAAAACCAAGCAAAAGGTGATGAAGCTGAAGTTATTTTGGTCTAAAAGTCGAAACCATAAAAATGTGACTTTTTTTTCGGCTTCACCATTTTTGGAGAAACCAAAATTCTACCAAAGACGACGTAAGGCAACCTGCCTGCCTACTGGACATGATCTTTGAGATTAATTTAGCCGCACTATGTGTTAGGCTGATCAACCTTAAGTTAGTCACTCTAATGGCATCTGCTCTCTTCGGGATTAGAATCAAGTTAACTGTGAGAGGTTTGTGTGAAACTCATGTGTTTCAGGCTCCTTAAAAAAGTTCCCTTTTTCGTACTGACACCACTAGTTCCTTGGCCGTACGTTGACAGGCGATGTAACCAGTTGCATGATCTACCTGCGCTTGAGGGTTTCTCTGTGCTCATGTTGATCTCTTGATCTTTTTGGAGAAAAAGATGCGTTTGCTCCTGCAAGAAAAAGACGAACCCGTTCAACTCAATCATTGGATCTCTGCTGAGCTTGAGCAGGACGACAAGATTTTGCTGCTGCGCCTGCCAAGCACACTGGTCGACAGCAAATCTACCCTGCCTTGGCGCCAACGGGCCCGGAATCTACCGCTTGCCGTGCATGGGCTCCAATGCCAGAGCAGCGGACGGTAACACACAACACAAGGAGCTTGCGATCGAGCTGCGTTGCGAGGGCAGAGAAAGAGACGTGCAGTGCAGTGATGAAGATAAGGACCTGCCCTTTGGAAGCGCCCACACACAAACCAACACTGACATCACAGGGGGGTCAGGGGAGGAGAGGGAGAGCCTTCTTTAAGATCACACCACAACCTCCCCTCCCCATCCTCCCCATTGCCCTCTCTCTCTCCCTCTCCCTCCATTGTGTCACTCACTCTATACTAGGTCCTAGGTAACTAGCAATTGAGATCTTAAATTCTTGCTTGAGGTGCAGTAGCAAGACACACTACTACAAAGAAGCTGATCAGCTGATGCCCCGTGGCTTCAGGATCTTGCCAAGGTTTGCGAGGTCCCATTTTGCTTCTCCCCTGGCCTTGCAGTTGCGTTTGAGTGCACCTCTGAGGCTTTGATTGGCCCTCGCGCTCCGTACTTAAGCTCTCCGCCTCGTCCATGGCGTTGCAGCTCTCAAGACTTGCTGTCTCCTGCTAGCTGCTGCTTCTACTCCACCTAGCTGAAAGGTAGAACCGAGATCAGTCTGGGAATTCGTTAAAGATCACTTCTTCCTCTGCAATCCGATCACTTCGGTTCTTGGAACGAACATCGCGAATTGACGCTTGTTTTGTGTCACCTCCTGCCTGTCCGTGCAGAGTGTAGTTGGTCCTGAATTCTTGGTCCGGTGCTGTTGGAAATGTTCTTGAGGTCGAAGATCCAGGAGGTGATCCTGCGGAGGAGATCGAGGTCAATGAACAGCGCCGGCGCGCAGAGGAGCCACGTCCCCGATCAGGCCGCGAGCTCGTCAACCGTTCCATGCGACGGCGACAGTGGCGGGGCCGGGGCAGACGCCGCCGGCAGCAAGAGTGCCGCTGCACGTGCCCGGTTCGCCTCCCCGAGGCTGCTGCACTCTTCCTCCCTGCCCGCCGGCACCCTCGCCTTCGCCAAGAGCCCCACGCAGGACGCCGAGTCCGAGACGGCCTTCTCCATGAGCCCGACCTCCGTGCTCGACGTGGCGGCGGCGTTTGCGCCAGGCACGGACGGCGTCGGCGCCTGCAAGCGCCGCAGGCCGTGGCGGGCGCGGGACAACAACGGCCTCGCGGACGCGCTG
Organism: Miscanthus floridulus; assembly: GCF_019320115.1. Lineage (NCBI taxonomy): Eukaryota > Viridiplantae > Streptophyta > Magnoliopsida > Poales > Poaceae > Miscanthus > Miscanthus floridulus. Next base: position 17,554,244 of record NC_089581.1, read on the forward strand.
GACTGCAGCGACCAGCAGCAGGAGCGGATCGTCCTCGCGGCGACGTCGTCGTCGTCCTCGCTGGTCAGGTCGTGCTCCCTGGACCTCCGCGTCGAGTTCGGCGTCAAGAACAAGAGCTCGTGGCTGCCCCTCCGCGCCTGCAGCGGCCGCGAGGCCACGTTGCCGGCGCCGGCCGATCCGCGGGAGATAATAGAGCCGTCGTCGGAGGACTACACGTGCGTCATCTCCCGCGGGCCCAACCCGAGGACGGTGCACATCTTCGGCGACCGCGTCGTGGAGGGCGGCGCCGGCGCCGCGGCGGAGAGGGAGGAGAGCTCGCTGCGGCCGATCAATCTGCCGGCGCGCGACGACCGGGGCTTCTTCAGCCTCTGAATGATCCATCCATTCGCGCGTAGCCTGATGATGCCTAGTAGGTAAAGAAACTGAGTTTGCTGAGTGCTATTATTGTTGCTGTATTGTATTGGTTGCTCCATTTCCATCTGATCAGACGATCATAGATGTTTTCTTGATCAGATGATGTACTAGACGTTTTGTCCAGGATGAGCTGAAGCAGTGATATAAATTTCATTATTATGTTGTTATTACTAGAAAAAAAAACTGCAAATTTAGCTCCCAGTGGCTGAACTACTCTGATAAATTTTGTCTCCAAACTCGTTTCTCCAACCAGCACAATCAGAATGTCAGATCAACCCTGACTAACATACTCATAATTTCAGAGCACTACGAGTTCTGACAGTAGCTCAGAACATCTCATCTCCCGAATCCTGACAAAAACTCAG